>NW_027397369.1:0-38377 GCF_003265705.2 Callorhinus ursinus | reverse complement strand
TGCACTAAGATTAACATGATAGGGTCATCAATTATTTTTGTTTGCAATGTTGTTTACTTTTATTTTTTACTTGTATTTACTTTTATTTTTGTTTAAGTGTTTAAACTTTTTAAGGATTTCTATTTTAATGAGTCTGTATTTTATGTGTTTAAGTACTGTTTTAATTTATACAAAGGCCTTATATTTTAGGGATATGAAAAAAATATAGTATTTGATGTATTTTTCTTTTTCTTATTGATTGTTCTTGGAAACCTTAGAGTACTTAAGCCTTTCAACCTTTAATTTCCAGTCACCAGATAAAAAATTAGTTGTTTTTTATCTGGTTGTTTATTTCAGATAAAAAATTAGATGTGATATTTCTGCAACATTAGTATACATTGGGGCCATTAGTTTTATGTTCTGTCACATTGGAGCTCTACTGTGGGTAGGAAAGAAACATCAGAACTGGCCTTTTTTGTTAAGATTATTACTTTAGATTTTGCATTTGATGTAAAACAAGAGAAATCATCTTGTTTCATTTCAGTAAACACAGAAAGTGTAAGAAACTCTTCTCTTCTGATATTGGTTCTTCTTTCCAGAGCCCTGCTCTGGTATGTTTAACATGTGAAGTGCTGAACCTCTGCGCTCGAGGATAGAGGCATATGAATCGAGATTGCACTTCTCTCTGGCAGATGTAATTTTCAGAAATTATGACTATTTTATATGTGTTGAGATGTGGTGTATTTGCATCTAAAAAATCATCTATTCTGGAAACTGTCTTAAGTAAATATATTTTCTTTTTTATATAAAGATTTATTTTTTTATTTGAGAGAGAGAGAGAGAGCACGAGCTGGGGTGGGGGTGGTGTAGGGCAAAGGGAGAAGCAGACTCCCCGCCGAGCAGGGAGCCTGACTCAGGGCCTCTATCCCAGGATCCCAGGATCATGACCTGAGTCAAAAGCAGACACTTGACCAACTGAGCCAGCCAGGCAGCCCAGAAATATTTTCCTTTCACCTAGTATTTGTTTAACATGAAAAAGATGTTTTACACTCATTTCATGTTTTGGTGAATTTAGTTCTTGAAAGTGAAAGCTAATAACAGTGTTCATTTATGAATCACTCTGCACTCAGTGACGGGAGGTCTATATATCAATTTTATCAAGGTTTTCCTAATTTATTCACAACCTATGTAGCCAGTAAGTAGCATTTCTTCCTACACTCAGGGGAAGCTTGTTGCACTTAAAGCACAACCCTCCTGTTTAAAAGCTGTACAGTTTCTGTTAGTTGTGCTCTGTTCTTTGGTTCAGAAATTGCCTTGAAATAGTTAAAACTACAACACACAAGGTATGTTATAAAATGATGAAAATAATACAATATTCATGACTATAGTACTAGAAATAATTCAGATGAGCTTTAATTCCTGATTTTCCATTTCTTAATTTTTCCATGTTAATGAAGACCTAACTTATATTTTGTATGTATCAGAAATTCAGAGGTACTGATTTTCTTGTATTTATAAACTGCTGTGCGTAAATCTGTTTATTGCTATATTATTATTTTCTAAGAAAATACTGCCCGAATTCGCTCAGCAGAAGCAGCAGACTATAGTACTTACAAACTCTCTATTAAGTCTTTTTTTCTCCTGTAAGTTTTCTCCACATATAATAAGCCGGGTCTGCAGAGTAAGGGCTAGCAAATGCACCTTCACGGGTAACCACCGCAGTTTGAAGTGGCTGCAAGGGATGTGTGATGATCAAGAAGTTGAATCAAGATCCAGGTTATGTATTTTAATTTCCACATTTTTACCACTTTGAGTGTTACTTCATCTCCCTCTTTCCCGTGGGGGCATGCTGAGGTTTCCCTCCCACTTTTCATCAGTGGATTGTCGGTGTTCTGGGTGCGGGGCAGAGAGTGAGTTTGCGTGCTGCTGCCCTAGGACTCCCCTGAAAGTGTGGCCGCAGAGACTGTCACGGGAGACTCTTCCTCACTTGGCCCCAGCCCAGCTTTCCAGCCTCATCGGCCGCCTCCACGTGCCCTGCCGTTCTAACGTGTCCCTTCTTCCCGCAGCTCCTCAGGCTGTTGGTTCCAGCAGACAGGAGTCATCCTCCTGGGGGCCTCACCTCTCCCTACCCTACGCTGTCGGTCCAGGTCAGCGCAGATGCAGCCACCATGAAGCCACCCTTGGTCCCTCCCTCCCCAGTCGGGAAGCAAGCAGCTGGATGAGAGAAACAGGCAACGCTGAAGGCTCTCTCTCGGGGCACGTAAAACAATCGAGGTCGGCTAAAGCATAGGAGGCATGTCAGGTAGTGGCCAGAGGTAAGGCCTGAAAAGGTGGCCTGGGTCTGGCTTTGGAAAACCGTGACTGCTCCACTCTGGAGATTTGTGTGGTTTAAGAGGAGACTGACATGGTCAGCTCTGGGCCTCAGAAAGCAAGCCAGTGTGGGGCTTTGCTCATGAGCCCACTTGCAGAATTTCTTGGCGTTCTGCTTTGCGTTGCAGTGGAATCTGGGTGCTGGGAAAGCAGAACCAGGGTAACATCTGATTGCCTGACAAGTTAGGTCAGCATTTCTCATCATCTGCCCTCCAGTCTTTGTCAGAGTCACTTGGGGAACTTGTCAGATGTGAAGGTTTCTCGAGCCCCAACGCAGATCTTCTGAATCAGACCAGAGGGAGGAGCGGCCCCTGAGTGGGCATTTCAGAGGATCTCAGGGTTATTCTAAAACAGGCCGAACTCGGAGCGTCTGCTTTGGTCTGTAACACGATACACCCCAACATGTAGCCATCTGATCAGCCCCTTCCATCTACCTCACCAGGAGCTGGTTAGAAAGGCAAATTCGTGGGCTCCATCCCAGAACCAGTGAAGCGGAGTCTGGGGGTGGGGGCGCAGGAATCTGATTTCTCCAGGCAATTCTCGCGCACACGAGTTAGAGAACCTCTGCTTTAATGAATGGATGTCTCTGAAGAAATAGACCCACGATTTCAAACACCCAGGACAGGTATCTGTGTAAACTTGTGTGTGTAGGAAATGCCCCTGGAAGTTTATGTTTAAATGAGAACCAGGGGTTCCAGAAGAGTAGTGGAAGATTAAGGCAACTCTGACTTCTTGAGAGTCAGACTGAACCATGAAATGACTCAAGTGGAACATAGTTGTTTTTACTGCAGACTTGCCTTAGCAGAGAGCCCTTGGTAGAATTTCCATCAGAAATGTTCATGTTTTTACTTTTACACTTTCCATTGGGTTCAAGCCTGGGGACCACACACGTATGGCTGGACATGAGCCACCAGCAGAGGGGCCAATTTCTTACATTAGTGTGTCTCAATTTCCAAAGTGTGACATGTCTGTTTAGGTTGAAACCTCTCAAAGACCTACAGCCGCCACCACCCTGAGCCTGTCAAACCACACAGCACCCACTATCTTGAAATGGGCTGAGGGAGCTGAATGGCTTTGCCAATGATTCTGACAAGTCATGGGGGGAAGGTAGGCCTGGAATTCACCTCTCTTGTTCTCTAGGCTCATGTGGATTGTGGGGTGGGACCTTCCTACTTAGAATTGATCCCCTTTGACATTTGAAATCCAAGGCTTTTGAAAGGGGAAGCAACTCTTCTTCCATGGTCCCCTCTCTCAAGGTAAAGCAAATTTAGCATCTTCTACATGTTTTCTACTGTTTTGACATTGTCCCTCCAAATGCCATATTTCCAAGATGGCGTAGAGGAAAATACACAAGGGTGAACGAACCTGAACTCTCCTTCTACCTTAGCCATTCACCTGTAGTGAGTGTAGTTTTGGATGAGGGATTCTACCTTTTTCTTGACCTCAGTTTTCTCTTCTGTAAAATGGGGGCAATTACAGCCTGCCTCATGCTATGGCATGAGGCTTATGATATTCTGAGCATGATACCTCTGATACACAGTAGATGTTAAATGGCAAATATTAAATTTTTCTCTCCCTTTTTCTACTGTGCTGTCTTCTTAAATGGCAAGAATGACACACGTGTTTCTTAATATCATTACTTTTCCAGCAATTTTGAAGTCCCCCTTCTATATCCTACCTTAGGTGTGGGAGGGACTCAGAATCAATTCTATTGATCAGTGGTCCTCGAGTCTAGTTCAGGAACCAGCAGCATCAGCATCACCTTGGAACTTACTCGAAATGCAGACCCACTTCAGACATACTGAATCAGACTCTGAGGGTGGGGCCAGGCCTTGCATTTCCTGAAGGCCACCAGCTGACACAGGTACCCACTCACTTTATTGGTTTGTCTAAAAGCACTCACTCTGCAGCCAGGTACATGAGTTCCTTCCTAAAACTCCTACCGCAAAGGTGTTCTACAACCGGTAGGGAGAAAATCTAGGCTTTTTACTAAGGCTTTAAATCTCCACAAAATTGGATATCTGGCTAATTTTTCCAACTGGTGTCCTGCTCCCACTCCCCTTTACGCGTCCCACTGTAGCCCCAACAGCCTTTTTCTTGTTCCTTGAGCACACCAAACCCATTGCAGCATCAAGATGTCTGTCATTACTATTTGCTTTGCCTGGAATGCGCCTCCTGACTTTGATCTCTCCCTTTCTCCAGGTGTCTCCTGGAACGTCCCCTCCTCAGAAAGGCCTTTCTTGACTATGATCCCTAAATTCCTCCTCCCCATCCCCATCACTTGGGTTAGCTATTTTCACTTTAGTTTTCTTTTAACCATTCTTTAAGGGGTAGATATATTTAGAACAAATTCTTTTTCTTCATCCGAGAATGTCTCTCTCCCCCTCCGTTCCTGAAGGATAGTTTTGCTGGATATAGAATTTGGAGTTCTTTTCATTCAGCGCTCGAGAGATGTCGCGTGCTACTTCTGTCTGGCTGCCGCAGTTACAGATGAGAAGTCTGGTTTGACCGGTGCCCCTGTAGGTAGTGTCTTATTTCTCTCTGGCTGCTTTCAAGCTTGTTTCTTTGTCTTTAGTTTTCAGAAATGTAATTATGTGTCTTGCCATGGATTTTCTTGGGTTTCTCCTGTTTGGAGTTTTCTTCACTTCTTGAATCTGTCTTATTTCATCAGAAGCTCAGCCCCATCCTTTTTCTCCTTCTAAGACACTGATGACGTAAATGTTGGGTCTTTCGTCATAGTCCCACAGGTCCTTGAGGTTATGTTAAAGTTTCGTTCAGATTGGGTAAATACTCTTGCTCCGTCCTCAAGTTCGCTGATTTGGTCCTGGCATCTCCGTCTGCCATGGAGCCCATCCAGTGAGGCTTTTTTTTTTTTTCCCAATTCTGTAATTTCCATTTGGTTCTTTTGGTATGACTTCCATTTCTTTATTGAGATCCCTATATTTTGATTGTTGTGGGAAGATTTGTTACTGATTGTTGAAGCTTTTTTATGATGGCTGCTTTAAATCCTTTTTTGAATAATTCCAACATTTGCTTCATCTTGCTGTTAGCATCAGTTCATGGTCTTTTCTCATTCAGGTGTTACTTCTCTGGTTCTTGGTCCGGCAGGTGATTTTCCCTTGAATCTTGGATATTTTGGCTAAGTCCTATGTAAATCTTTAAGTTTATCATATAGTCACCTGCTTAGGTTTAGCATGCAGGTCCTGGTCTACAATTGTGGAATTAGGTTCTAATGGCAATTTAATGTCCAGAGGCTTTGTGGTGCTGTTCTGATCTGCTCGGTTTCTGTGGTGCCACTGGCACTCTCAGGGCCCTGACAGTGCGGCCAGGAGGAGCAGGAGATTCCTCGGGCCAGAGCCGTCTGGTACGTCTAAGTGGGAGAAGGGAATCTGGCTCATAGGAACAGAGGTGCTTCTTACGGTGGATCCCCCTCCGGCTGTCAGCTAGCCACCCCACTGTCTCCCAGCGCAGAGGCGTCTTGGCACCAGTGAGGCCTTTTACTGTCAGTGCGGCTCCTACACCACACACCTTTGCCACTGTCGCTGTGCTGGCGTGGTGCTGTGGGCAGGACGTGCACGGCATCCCAGGGCAGTAAACCCACTCGTACCGCCTGCGGCTGCTAGAGTCAGCCTGGGCTGCCTCTTTCTGTTCTGCTGCGGAGTTGCTCATCCAGGCTCGGGGTCTCTAACCTGTTTGCTTTCCTCTTTCCAACTTCCAGAGTATTTCTTTATTTGACTCTTGTATTTTTTCTAGGGATTACAGTTGTACTTTGGAGGGAGAGGCAAGGAGAAACAGGTCTAGGCCATGTCGTCTGTACCTGGAGTCTCCTCATTTAATGTTACTAGATTGGCTGGCTGGGGCCTGCCTGTATCGTACACACCTACTAGCTTATAACCCTTGTATCTTCCCGATTAAGTGTGAAAATCTTCCAAGATCAACGAATCCTTGTAAAGGGCATTGCACTGTGTAGCTAAAGCATAAAATCCAGTTGGTTTTCTCTAACTGAACTTTTAAGTGTAAGGGGATTTTTAGCCTCCCCATATTTCTATCTTTTTATTTTTTTTCCATTGAAATCTTAAACCTACTTTTGAGGAGCAGTCAAATCCTGAGAATCAGTGTGAGGGAAAGAAGACCTGAAAAGAGAAAGACTTAGAAAGAAATGGTTCAACATAGCATATCTGTTCCCTGGGGGCTGAAGTCCACCTACGCATGGGACAGAATTCAGAACCCTGCGGAAGAGCTGCTGTCCCGGGAGTTGATGTCACATGCCCATGACATAGAACATGGGGCTGGACGGTGGCTGCGCTTCGAAAGCGAGTTCTTCGACCTTGGATCTTAATTCCTTCTAGCAAGGATGATTCGATCCTTCCTTCTCAAATTACAGGTTTCATAAAATATCCTGTTCCCTCAATTAAAAAAAATTTTTTTTTAATAGTTGGCCTTCAGATCTGGACAGTTTAACTAGAGTAAGTATGTTACCTTGTTTATGCTTCTTCCTTCCTGGCTCACTGTTCCCTAATTTGAGTGTTAAACAGTTTGCTGAGTCCAGACAAATTTTCCTGGGAGGATTGAGGAGGAAAAATGTCCAAAGGGCCTGTGGTCTCCTGGAGAGACAGAATGAAGGTCAAGGGCTCCTAGAATCTCCTTAAACCGTAATATGGCATGACGGGGTGTCGGTGGGAGAATGAAACACGGTTTTCCCTTAACCCACATCACTTACGATGTGGGTTTGCAGATTCACAGCATTGCACAGCAGGACATTTTGAAAAAAGACATTTCCTTAGTCATTCCCAGAAAATATTTTAAACTTGATGAACAGCAAGGGGTCATTCCTGACTCTCTCAGTGACTATATGTCGGGAGGCCCAGGTGTTTGGGAATAAAGCTACCTGCACGAGGTCTTAATTGTAGCTACACACCGCTGCCTGTGAAAAGGAAAAAGATTCTTCCCAATTTCTCTCCTGATTTCCTTTTCTCTAGACTGTGCATTCAGTCGCTTTCCATCCACAAAGAAACCCTTTCCCTGCCACGGCCAGCTGCCTGGGAGCATTCACACACGCTTACACGTGGAAGGCTCTGTGGTTTGGGGCTCCTGGATCCCCCGCTGATGGAAGCGCACTGAGGCGGCGAGGCGGCTGGGTGGGGAGGGAGGCCACACTCACTCCTTGCTAAGTGGCACTTCTCTGCCCAGGTGTGTGTGACATGCTTGACCTCAAGATTATAATTGCCATTGGTGGCGGCTTACTGATTGTCATATTTGTGCTGATGGGTGTTGTCATCTGTCTTTACTACAAACCAGCCGAGGAATTGCAGTGATGTGGGTAAGGGTGAAAAATACCCCCTCAAATAGGATACCTGGGGCTCTCTGCTTGAGCAAGGTCATTCCTTGCCCTGTGCCTGCACCCAGAGTGAGGTCAGGAACAGCAGGTAGGTTTGAAAAGATAAAAGCAGGTGAGTGTAGAATCTTGTTTTTTTCCCCTTCTGGCTTAGGGCTGTGAGCTCATGAGTAGAATGTTCTCAGCTGGGTGGCTCCGTGCTGCTTTGCTCCACTTACCCTCCCAGAGTGGACCCCCAGCTGGTTTACTCAGCACACTGGCTGGGCCCTCCCTCCGTCCCAAGCACTGCAGTCCGTGGGGGAGGCTGTGAATGAGTCTGTGCCTCGGATTCACTCAGAGGACAGGCTGACTGGATCTCCTCTTAGCTGAGTTGGGGAGCTCTCACGGTGTTCTCTCATTCACTGTGCATGGCCTTGGGGACAGGGAGGCGGGCCTGTGGGACTGTGGGGAAGCTGAGCTGTGTGAAGATCCTGGGGGACACCTGACAAAGGAGTATAGACAAAAGATAATTAACTTCGGGGGAGAGGAACCTTCAAATCTGGGAGAGATGGGTCGTTAGAAGCAGTGCTGTTCCCATGCTAGGGAAGTTAAGCCTGGGAGCTAGAAGATGAATCCCAGAATGTTGGGGGGACAGCCAAGTGCGGCCCCTTCCCGGTCACGCTCTGCACTTGGATGGGCCTGCAGCGATCAGCTGGGTGATCCACACTTGCAGTTTGCTCTCCCTTGTTTGCTGTGACCTGATTCTACATTTCTAGCATCCTAGGAGAGGAAGCGATTAGACGGGAGCTTGGGACAGGGGCAGAGAGCTCTAGTTTCGGGCTACTGTTATGTATTTGATTGGCTCTAGGCCTAAACTTCACAGATACCCCTGATAATTGTGACCAGTGGACTGAGAAGAAAAATTCTAATCCCATGCTTTGTGTATGTCTTTTCTTAAGACCTTCAAAGGCACCTCTTTGTTTGGCCTTAAAGAGTAATCCAGCCATGCTCACTCAGGACAAGGTCGCCGCGGCTGCAGCCCTCACCACTGGGTCCTATCCCAACGTCCAGTGCTGTGACGAATGTAGCTTGTATGCTGACTATGACCGCCTGCCACCGTGCTTCTGTGACGTAAATGAGGGACTCTGACTTGGGCGGGCACAGGTATCTTCATGCGCAGTATTTCTTTCCCAGTAGAATTTATTATTCAAGTCAGGTTCAAATAGTGTTTACATCATATTATATACTCTGTCACATTATGTATTTTTGAATAAATGTGCAATACTGAAAATAATCCTCTCTGCCTGCAGTATTTTTGTTGGTGATGATGGTTATGTACTTAAATTACTTAAATTTTTGTACTACCCACATTGAGTCTTGGGGCAACTAGCTTGTAATATCATATTGCAGGAAAGGAGAGTTAGAGTAGAAAAGAAAAAGGGCACGTAAACAACTTCACAGGAAGGGGTACTGTGTTAGGTGCTTGGGATAGAAAAATCAAAGCCTTTGAAAACTAAGTTTAGACTAAGCTTCACAGCAGACAGGGCCAAAAGGGAAACACGGCATTTCTGAACGAGACAAACTTTTTCCTGATTACTACTGGTGATTCATTCTGCTTGGATTTTATTACCTGGATCCCTCTCTTTGAGACTCTGAACCCTCTTCCTTTGGGTTTTACAAAGACTCAACCAGTTTTCAACCCCAGGAGGTGCTAACATCTGAGGGCCCACTGTCAAACCAGACACTTACTTCTTCCAGGCCCTTGGGCACGAAGTTGGCTCTGCAGATGTAGGGTTTCTGTAGGGAGATCGCCTCCCGTGGGCAGAATTGAACTCTTCTCCCGACCCGTGCCACAGCCTCAGGAGGGGGTGCAGGAGTCTGAGGGTAAAGAGGAGACTCCTGGGAGCAGAGTAGGAGCTGTGGAAGAGGCACAGGGATGGAATCTGAGCCAAGTAAGGGGGTTCACAGGGTTACTCCTAGGAGCCTGGGACCCAGGCCCCTTTCTGGCATCAGAGATGCAATTTTGTAGGCATCAGGGGTTAGTCACAGGATGGACACTTGGCAAGATAAGTGATGTGGCTGCAAGTCCCTGTGGGTGTGACTTCTAAGGAATTTGCCACAGAGAAAACACGCCCCTGTCACCTGGATCACAACACCAAGTTCCAACTGCCTAATTCGGAACACGAGCCACCCCCCACCACCTCTGTTACACCTCCGGACTTCATCACCACTCCTAGATGTCATTCAATGTGCATTGCCAGGAACGTAGTATTTAGGGCATAAAATGAAAAACAAACAAACAAAAAAAAAACCTTCCTCTCTCTAAATTGCCTGCAACTGAATTTCTTTACAGACATTCCAGCTCAGAGCCAGAGCATTCTAGCTCACAGAATCAGAGGCTCGGACAGGGATGGGAAAGGAGAACATTTCTGAAGGCCCACAAAGGTCAGGTGGTGCAGAGAATGGGACTGGGGTGGGGGGCAAGGTGAGCAAGATCACAGAGCCAGCCCTGGGTCCTGATCTGCCCTGACTTGCAGTGGAGCATGGAAGTCACACCTGCTCTCCGAGCTTGGTGTCCGCTTCTGTTTAAAAGAGCCTTGAGCCACTGTATCTCCATTGGAACTCAAAAGGTTACTTGGGAACACACTGGATGATAGTGAGGTCAATAGCTGAATGTGGGTGATCAGAGGGGCACCTGGGTGGCTCAGTCGGTTAAGCATCTGCCTTCAGCTCAGGTCATGATCTCAGGGTCCTGGGATCGAGCCCTGCATTGGGCTCCTTGAGTCTGCTTCTCCCTCCCCCCTGCTCATGCTCTCTCTCAAATAAATAAAATATTTTTTTAAAAAATAGTAATGGAAAGAATTTAACAGGGTTTATTCCTGTGTCTTGAGTTTACTGCTGTGTTTGAATTTAGAGGTTTGGGTGAGCAAAGCTATTACCATGTTGACAAAGTTCATTTTGGGGTCATTGCCCATGACACCTAATGGGTTCCAGGCTTTCTGTTAGGCACTTATTCCAGAAATAAGAATCTGCTGCTCTCAGGTGCTCATAAACACCTTGAAAAGAGCCCACAAAGCACCATACCCTCTAGGACTTACCAGAGTGATCAAATCACCTTGGGCCTTGTGGGGCCCAAGAGATGAGGTGGTCAGGTCTAAAGGAAGTATGCCCACAGCCTGGTTCCCTCCCAGGGACCGTGCTCATTCAGGCCACATCCTGCAGCTTAGATGGGGCTTCTTCTCTACCACCCTGAAGCCGCCGGCTTCACAGAATGGTGGAATGGCCTTTCGAAGACCCCACAGTAGCTGGGTGGCAGTAGCTCACAGATCTGGGGGCAGGGTTCTCCAGGAGGAGGTGTGTGCTCTGAATCTGCGTCCAGGAGTCACAGCTGCAGGAATCAAGGGGAGGACATGGGAGTGGCCCCACTCCCCCTTACCTCTAGCACCATCACTCCCAGCAAAAGCTTTGTTTCCTGTTCCGGCAACTTTTTGCTCTGCTGGCCAGGCTAGAGGTCTTAGCTCCAAAGGAGGAACGCTTCTGCTAGGAGATACAATGATTCCATTGAGCTGTCAGTTAGGACTGCCACCCGGCCACTCTGGGCCACCCAGCCTTGGGAGTCCACGGGCCAAGAAGGGGAGTTACGGTACTGGCAGGGGTGACTGACCCAGACTTCCCAAGGAGAAACTAGATGCCACAATGGAGGTGAGGAGTAGGTCTGAAAGGGTATCCCTTCGTGATACCACACTCTAGGATTAAAGTCAATGGAAAACAACAACGACGCAATCCAGGCAGGACTACTCATGGCCTAGACCATTCGGGAATGCAGGTTTGTGTAATCCTGCTGATGAATGCAAAGGGAATGCAGAATGAGCAGGAGAAGGCAGTTATAATCCCACCTCCTGCCACGGGATCAATTACAGAAACAAGGACTAATTAACATGAGTATTTCCTCATTTATTATGAACATGCTGGTGTATATATACATACACATATGTATTTATGTATACATATACATAATACATATATTAAGCAAATATCTTTGTTTTCTTTCTTTTACTCCCAGATCACGTAACATAACGGGTATTGACTTTATATCAGTATTTAAGTACTATTTAATTTTGTATCGTAGTATTTAAGTTACAGGATACCAGAAAAAGAGTAAACATCAGTGAACTGTTCACCTCCTCTTCTGGGGAAGGAATCAGTGTTTTCCCTCTGCCAGTCCCCCTCCCCCTCCCAGGAGAGTGACCACAGGCTCCCACACTCAGTGAGGGTGGCTCAGGGAGCTAGCAGATCACATCCATATAGGAGACAGGGAGAGGCTTTAGTAAGAAAGTGGGGGTAGGATGGGGGTCTGTGGAAACAGCTGAGGGTGAGCGGCCCTTAGTAATCAGAAGGGTCCCTACCCTATACTTCTGCCCCCTGCTCACTCTCACACCAGGACACCCAGTCCCACCTGGTACGTGGCCAGCCCCAGGAGTCTCTGAGCCGATAGGAACCAAGTGGAGCGGTGCCAGGTACCTTGGTGAGTGTCCAAGCTCCTTGTGAGCACAACTTCCCAATGTCACAGGTGCTGGCCTTGCCACTGTGGTACGGGTATGAAGCCAAATACTTTATCTGGGGCCCTAACTAGGAATGGTATCCCCCGAGTCACTGCATAGAGTTGTGTCCTCCCCAAGAACCCCAGTAGCCTTAGAGCCCAGTGATGGGTTCTCGGCTGCAGGATGGTCAGTCTATCACAGAAGGGTTGAGGGCAACCAGAAAGGGTTTCAACCTAGAATATCCCGTCTGTACCTACTGCTTCCTCCTTATTCTAAGTTCCAATCGAATTTAGAATAAAATCCAAATTCCTCATCTGACCTACAGATCCTTCACCATTTGCTCATTATCTGCCTTTCCTTACCTTCCCTCCCATCTCCCTTCCCTTCATTGACCTCCACCACACTGGCCACACTGCCCTTATTTTATGCATGTGCTAAGTAAGCAACTTGCTGCTTCCTCAGGGCTTTTGCACTTGCTCTTTCTTTTGCCTTAATGCACCCCTCTAGCCCCGATCATACATGAGAGCCTCCCCCTTAACTCCCTGTTTGCTGAGATTTCATCTTCAAGATGCATTCCTTGGCCACTGTGATATTGCATTGCCCCCCTCCCCCGCCGCCCACCGCTGAGGCAGTCACTCTCTACCCCCTCACCTGCTGTATTATACCTTATTTATGGTATACGTATTATACCTACACCATAGCACCGCCCCTTATTGGAATTTTTTGTTTATTTTTGTTGTCTGTCTCTCCCACTTAGAATATGAGTTCCATAAAGGCAAGACTGTGTCTCTCATGTTCAAGTATTCTCAAACCCTAAAACATTAACTAATGAATAACGGTTGAGAGAAAAAAAGAAAGGAGGCAGGGAGGGAGGAGAAAGGAGAGGGCAACACCACGTACTCACCTACTTGGTCTTCCCGGTCTCACCTTGGACACCAGGATTCCTTTCTACCATCTGCAAAGCGTAGTGCTTAATCCACCCACTTCGGGCTCTGTGGACATAATGGTTTGAAATTCCCGGCAACTGAATCTGGACCTGCACTTTCTTTTTCCTCCCCATCCTGTGCCACCCCCTCCTCAGTGCTAGCACCCTGGCTGGATATCTGAGCAACCCTGCTGGACCCAGGGTTTGCCCAGGTGCCATACTACCTGCCTTTAGAACCCAAAGTCTTTAATTTTTAGAGAAGAGCAGGGAAGGCTTAAGATAGCAGTAGCGCTACCCGCTTCGTGATCTGCACAAACAAGAGGGCCACGGCTCAACTCCAGGTCGGTGCCCGGAAGAATTACTCGGTGCTTACTGTGCGCCACGTGTTGGAGCTCCCCTAGGAAGAGCTTTACTTGGGAACGTCCTGTGAATGTCCCAGGAATGAGTTGGGGAGAGCGAACACTCACTGTTCGGGATTGCTGATAATAAATCAGCCAGACAGCTGCTCTGTTCTCACGTACGTCTGGCCCTCGCATGGTCAAACTGACACATTCCCTGAAGGTCTCCAGAAAGCTCTGAAGCCAGATACGGAGCCCCGGGAAGTATAAAGCCTGCCCACCCTTCAGGCTGTTCTTCCCTTGACAACGATGGAGGCCATGAGAAGGCTTGTCCTCTCGGCCGTCTTCACTGTGCCATGTTTGGCGGAGTCGAACTGGACCAAGTCTGAAGGTAAGAACACTGAACATCCTGAAAGTAAGAATCAACACAGGGATATTCGAGAGGCACCTGCCAGAGATCTTTAGTTTTAAGACCTTCTGCTACTCTCAATATGTAAAAAAAGTACTCATATGTATTTAGTAGGACATTAAATGGGTCCCAGGTTTATTCAAGATAATGTGACAATATATGTAAATATAGGTAAAAATATAAAAAGCACAAAGAATTCTACCAGGTGTTTTACTTCTAAAAATTTATTTTTCAAGAATTAATATCAATCCTTCCCAAACACTTCCAAAAAACAGAAGAGGAAAGAACACTTCCAAATTCATTTGAGGAGGCCAGCATTACCCTGATACAACAGCATGACAAGGACATTCAAGAAGAGAGTAGGGGTAACTTTAATTATATCAGACAAAATAAAGTTTAAGTCAAAAATTGTAACAGGAGATAAGAAGGTCATTTTAATGAAAAATGAGTTAATTCTTCAAGAGGATAGAAGAATTGTAAATATATATGCACCCAACATCAAAGCACCAAACTTATAAAGCAAATATTAACAGATCTGAAGAGAGAAATAGACTACAATACAATAATAGTAGGGGAATTTAATGCCTCACTTTTAACAATGGATTAATCATTCAGACAGAAAATTAATACTGAGACATTAGAACTGAATTACACTTTAGACCAGATGGACCTTGCAAACATACACATAACATTCCATCCAAGAACATCCAAGAGCATCAGGATACACTTATTCTCAACCACACATGAAACATTCTCCAGGACATACCATATGCTAGGTTACAAAACAAGTCTTAACAAACTTAAAAAGAATAAAGTCATATTGAGTTTCTGGCCATGATGATATGAAATTAGAAATCTATAATAAAGAAAAACTGAAAATTCCACAAAAATATGGAAATTAAATAACACGCTCCTGAACAACCCATAGGTCAAAGAAGAAATCCAAATGGCAAATAGAATATCTTGAAACCAATAAAAATGGAAACAAAATATATCAAGCCTTATGGGATGCTGCAAAAGCAATCCTAATAGGGAGGTTTATACTGATAAATGGCTACATTATGAAAAAAGTTCTCAAATAAATAGCTTAACTTTAAACACCTTAAGAAACTGGAAAGAGATAACCAAGCTAAACCCAAAGAGAGCAGAAGGAAGGAAATAACAAAGATCGGAGAAGAAATAATAAAAGAGATCAGAAAAACTATAGAAAAGATTAATGAAAAACAGTAACCGTTGGGGTTTTTCCCAGTTTTACTGATATAATTGACATACAGCACTGCATATAAGTTTAAGATGTGCAGCATAATGATTTCAATTACATATATTGTGAAATTACAAAAAGGTTAATATCCATCATCTCATATAGATGCAAAAAAAAAAAAAGATTTTTTTCCTGGTAAATGAGAACTCTTAAATTTACCCTCTTAGTAACGTTCACATACACCACACACCATACAGCAGTGTTAACTAGAGTCATCATGTTGAATATATTAGAGACCTAATGCTTATCTTATAACTGTAAGTTTGTACCTTTGGACCACCTCCCTTCAATTACCCCTCCTTCACCCCTCCGACTGGTACCCACGAATCTGATCTCTATTTCTAGGAGTTTGTTTTTTTCTTTTTCTTTTAGATTTCACATATAAGTGGGATTATACAGTATTTGTCTTTCTCTGTCTTATTTCACTTACTATAATGGCCTCAAGGTTCATCCATGTTGTCACAAACAGCAGGATTTCATTCTTTTTATGGTTCAACAATATTCCTCTGTGTATGTGTGTGTGTGTGTGTGTCCACATCTTTATTCATTCATCGATGGACTCTTAGGTTGTTTCCATGTCTTGACTATCGTAAATAGTACTGCTATGAACATGGGAGGGCAGATATCTCTTCAACATAGTGTTTTTGCTCCCTTCAGATATATTCCCAGAAGTGCAATTGTTGGATCATATGGTAGTTCTATTTTTAATTCTTTGAGGAACCTCCATACTGTTGTCCACAGTGGCTGCACCAGTTGCATTCCCACCAGCAGTGCACAAGGGTTCCTTTTTCTCCACATCCTCACCAACACTTGTTATTTCTGGTCAATTTGATTTTAGCCATTCTGACAGGTGTGAGGTGGTATCTCATTGTGGGTTTCATTTGCATTTCCCTGAGGATGAGTGATGCTGTGCATCTTTCATTGTTTCTGTTGGTTTCTTCATTTCTTTGAAGAAATGTCTGTTCATGTCTTTAGCCCATTTTTTAGTTGGATTGTTTGGGTTTTTTGGCATTGAGTTGCATAAATTCTTTATATATTTTGGATATATAACCCTTATCGGTATGTTATTTGCAAATATCTTTTCCCATTCTGTAGGTTGCCTTTTAGTTTTGTTGTTTCATTTGCTGTGCAAAAACTTTTCATTTTGATGTATTCCCAATAATTTATTTGTGCTTTTATTTCCTTTTAGGAGACATTCCTAGAAAAATGTTGCAGTGCCTGATGTCAGAGAAATTATTGCTTATGCTCTCTTCTAGGACTATTATGGTTTCACGCCTCACCTTTAGGTCCTTAATCCATTTTGAGTTTACTGTTCAGCCTTAAAAAGGAAATCCTTTGATGAGCACTAAGTAGTATATAGAACTGAATCACTATATTAAACCTAAAACTAATGTAATACTGTATATGAACTATTAAAAAAAAAAAAAAAGAAGGAAACCCTGCCATTTGCAGTAACATGGGTGAACCTGGATGACATTATGCCAGGTGAAATAAGCCAGACACAGAATGACAAACACTGCGTGATCTCACTTATATGTGGAATCTAAAAAAGTTGAACTTATTGTAACAGAAAGTAGAATGGTGGTTACCAGGGACCAGGTGTGGGGGAAGTGGGAGATGTTGGTTAAAGGTACTAATCTGCAGTTACAGGATGAGTAAATTCTGCATCCCTAATGTACAGCATGATAGCTACAGATGGCTATGATGTATACTTGAAATTTGCTGAGTGTGTAGATATCAAGTGTTCTCACCACACATAGGCACAAAATGGGAACAATTTGGGGTGATATGTAAATATGCTTGATTTGGGTAATCATTTCACAATATATACATATATCAAAACATCATGGTGTACAACCTTAAAAACATAGGATTTTTATTTGTCAATCACATCTCAAAAATAAAATAATACCTACAAAACAATAAGTTTTATATTTTAGTAAAAAGACTAATGTTTAGTGTAAAAGACTATTTTTGTAAGAATATCACTCACCGGTCCAGAAAAAAAAACTAAAAGCTTTGTTCCTCTAAAAGTGGAATATTACCCTTAGGTCCTTTTAGGAGGTATGTGTTTATTCCCATTCAATTAAAGCTTCTTTCTAAAATGATCTTTCTTCAGGCCCTAATATACTTTACTCTTTATGGTCTCTACACAGAGAAATCATAAATGCTTTTCTCCTCAGAACTTCATGGAGGGGAAATCCATTTCTGGTAGCTTACGCTGTGATGAGCCAAATACAGTTTACTTTTAGCTCCATAGTTGTATGGGGGCTGTATGGGGATCCCAGGTAGGAAGTAAGACGTACAAAGCCCTAATCCTGCAATTCAATCCCAACGAGGACTGCACCTGGCTACCAGAAAGATCAGAACACAAAAGCATCAGAATCACCTTTCCTGCTTCAAGTAGAGGGTTTGGGCTTCTAAAGAGGATGGCTGAAGTCTCTGGCCATCCTGGCAAATCTCTGTGGAAAGATGTCAGGTGCTCTTAGAAGTTGTGGTAGTAAATCCCAAACCCCTGGTGAGGGAATGGCTGACAAGTGCCTGCCCAAAGACTGTGCTCCCAGCTTTGGCTCACAGGGAGGTGGAGAACTTGTCTCAGGTCACGTTGTAAATGGAATGACCAGCATTAATACCCAGCTAGTCTAGTTCTGGATTCCAGGCCCTAAAACACTAAACTTGTAGTCCCAGATTTTGCTATGCGTTCTAATCAGCAGGGGAGCTTCCCAAAACCCAGATTCCCAGGCTGAACACCATAGAATTAGATCAGAATCCCTGGGGGTGGGAACCAGGCCATCGGGTGTTTTTTCTTTAACTTTTCATTTTGAAATCAATATCCACTCACCAGTGTTTTCCCTGAGTGCCCAGGTCATGGCAGCGTGAGGCCAAGCTGAGCACAGGGCCCTGCACCAGGAGCCTCCCTCAGGGCTCCAGGAGAACTTCCTGTCAAACCTCTCAACAGCCCTCTGGGGTAGATGCAATCTAATCCCCACTCAGTGGGTAAGAAATCCCAGGGAAATCACTCAATGTGCCCAAAGTCACAGACTAATACAGGTGGAAGAGGACTAGAATCTAAGCCACCTGGCTCCAGGGCCCAAAGTCTTACCCAATCCCCGTGGTTCTGAAGCTGGAGAGTCTCAGAGCACCTGGAGGGAGGGTTTTGTGAAAGCACAATTGCTGGGCCCTGGGCCCAGATTCCAATCCAGGTGGGGGCCCTATGCCCTGGAAGGTGGAACGTACTTCTCTTTGGCCCCCACAGAAACAAAGGAGAAGGGGGACTTCCATATTTCCTAGACTGCTAGGGCTAAGAATCCTATATATTATTCTTGGTTTGTCGAGAAAGACAGGACAGCAGCGTGGCAGAGTGAGGGAAGGGAGATGAGCAGTTCACATTTCTTAGATGCTCCCCCACCCCACCAGACAAAGGCTGTGACATCCCCATTTACAGAAGAGAGAGTGAGCAAAGGAAATAGTAGATCACTTTGCCAAAGTTACACGGCAGGTAACGAACTAAGGTGCAAGGAGAACTGGGGTTTGTCCACCCTCGTGTTTTCCCTCTAGGGCATCTTGGCCCTCTGTCGGGATTCTGAGGGCGTGTGGAGAGACCCTGTCAGAATGGGCAGAAAACAGTCATCCTGGTCTGCCCTGTCCAACGGCAGGGCCTGGGACTGTCCTTACGAATGAGGACGTGGGGAGGGGAGGGAAGGAAGGGGCATCTGGGAAGATGCTAAATCTGCTTTACCCTGAGAGAGGGGGCCAGGGAAGAAGAGTTGCTTCCACTTTCAACAGCCTTGGATTTCAAACCTCAAGGGGAATGAATTCTAAATAAGATCTCACCTGACAATTTCCACGTGAGTATGAGGAACAGGAGAGATGGAAATGGAAGGAAAGGGGCTTGGATTCCAGGCCCACTCCCCCTCCCCGACTTTATAGAATCCTTGGCAAAGCAGTTCAGTCCCCTGAGCCCTGCTTCTTCTGGAAAGGGAAGAGATCCTGGATGCTGCATGGTTGATGAGGGTGGTAGTGATGGCAGCTATTAATGTTTGAGGGGTTTTGATGAGAACAGATGTTTTACTACTTTGTAAATTGTGAGGCTAATGTGAGCCCTGGAGCACTCCTCCTGGTGAGACACATTTCTCCTGAATGACAAAGGAAATACGATGCTATTGTAATATGTGCTGTGAATGTCCCCTGAGTTAGAAAAGACTAGAAAAGGTGAAATGCAAATCCTCCCAGTGACTGTGGTCACAGCCTGGTCCCTGGAGGGCAGTCCTGCTGTGCTATGGCAACACGAACAGAGGATCTAAACGAGCACTTATTTTAAAGAATAAATTCACCAAAACATAAAATGAGTGTGGAATGCCCCACTTTCATAAAAATAAAACATTTTAAGCAAAGATTCATTGAAAATAAAGCATTACTTAAGACAAATAGTTTCCAAAGTGGTTAAATTTATTTTTAAGTGCAAATAGATCACTCTTCAACACATATACAACAGCTCTAATTCCCGAAAATGACATCTGCTGGAGAGAGGCACAATCTTCTTGATTCACACGCCTCAATCGTTCCATGCACAACCACGGCACGTCATACTTTCAACATACCAGAGGAGGGATCTGGGAAGCACCTGCATAAGCTCAGAAAAGGGAGAGTTCCTTATACTTTCTGTTTATTGAGCTAAAACAGGATGAATTCTCCCATTTTACATCAAACACTGAAACTAAAGTATTCATCCCAACAAGGAATAAGCCAGTTCTGATTTTTACTTTCCAACTTCCCACTACAGTGTATTGAAACACAAAATAGCAGCCCCAGGAGTGGCCCCAGCATCTCTGTATATCGTCAAACATTGCCATCTTACTCATTATCTGAATTAAACACGACAAAATGTAAATTAGTGATCTGAGTGTAAGTATCCAATTTTCCATGAAAAATCAATTAGAAAAAGAAAAATTATCAAATACTCTAAGCATTATTTTTCATACTCCTAAGACTATAAAATAAACCCCTTTATAAATAAAAAGTGTACTTCTATCAAACATGTTATACAACACAGACTCACGAATTGCCTTAAAAATCCTTAACATTTTAAACACTAAACACAGAAATACACATAAATTTCTGTAAGAGTAAACAATGTTGCAAACAAAAATAATTGATGACCCTATCATGTTAATCTTAGTGCACAGTCCTGGATTGACAGTAACAAGTACAGTTAAAATGAACACTGAGGTCACGTGATGTAAGTAAGCTGATGCTCCTCAAATGACATTAAATACTTGCTTTGCACTCTGGGGGTTTAGGCTTTGCAATAAATATGTAATAAATATCTGCAGTACATCCTACATGTTGAGCACTTATCGTTCTCCATTTGAAAGTCTTTCTCCAGAGTCACACTGTCTAAGGGCCGTCCCAGGGGGTGGGGAGTAGGGATTCTGCAGCAGGTCCATCAACAGAGCCATCTTGGTATCCATGTGTTCCTGGAGTCGATATATTCGCCGATCGATGTAGTCCACAAGTTTCTTTTCCAGCAGTTCCATATTTTTAGTAAGAATCTTTTCCAAGTAGGTGCACACAGGTTGCTCTTCCATTCTAAAAACAAATGTTAAAAAACCAGTAAAACAATTATCCCCGGTATCGTAACAGAAACCACCGAACTGTACTGAAACAAGCAGCCAACGTACACTGCGGAAATCTGTCTTCGCAACGGTGCCGTCTGGGTACAAGGTATTTCCGGGTGCCAAAATACACCTACCAACAGCCAACCACAACCCCAAATGCCCAAAGCATTCTGTATCTGATTCTTTCAACATTTCAACATACAAGTGAAATGAGGATAGAACAACAAAGACAGAACGTCTACCCTCACAGAACAAGTCTCTTACAAAGGGTCTTTTGATTTTGAGCCCCAAGTCAAAACTGATCTGGCCCATTTTTTTTTAAGGTCTCCACGTATGTCTTCCAAGAACTTCCCCAAACAACCCTACAATTTCAAGTTTTGTCCTTGTCACCCACACCACCTCACTAAATAATGGAAGGTTCTTTTCTAACCTAATATGAAAACACTTAAAAATGAATGTAACTGGAATGGGCAGATAGGAATAAAAATAGTAAAAAGGGGCGGCTGGGTAGCTCGAGTCAGTTAAGTGTCTGACTTCAGCTGGGGTCATGAGCCCAAGGTCCCTGCTCAGGGAGGAGTCTGCTTCCCCCTCTGCCCCTCCCCCCGCCCATGCTCGCTCTCTCTCAAATAAATAAAATCTTTTTAAAAAATAAATAAATAAAAAGCGCTCGTTTCTCAAGCTCACAACCAATGAACACCAGGACCGTGACTTTCAGGGCGTGGTCCACAAACCCCCGGGGTCGCCATGACTTCCTCAGCTTCCGTAAGTGCCAAGTGTTCTTACACTACTACTAAGACGAGGTCCGAACTCTTCATCCTCGGATCCTCACCAACATACAGTGACATTTCCCAGAGGCTACACGAGGTGTAATGTCACTGCTCAGGTGATCAAAAGAAGTTGTGCTTGAGTATTTCTCTCTTTCTTAGACTTTCTGAAGGTAGTCAATTGAGGGTATAAATATTTTCTTCAGAGATCAACCCCGTTTATTCATTTATTCTCAGTACTTCTGCGGTCTTACTAGCTACTGATGCTATATGCTGGAGGGCCACAGAGATGAGAATGCAACCAGAAGCTAGTATCGATTCTATACTTTTCACATAATACCATTCTAAGTTTGCTTAGAAAACATATTTCTCATAAAAATTGTTATGTTACTGTATAATGGGTTTGTTATCTTTTCTTTAAAGACTTTATTTATTTTCTTGACAGAGACAGAGCACAAGCAGGGGGAGCAGCACAGGGAGAGGGAGAAGCTGGCTCCTTGCTGGACTCGATCCCAGGACCCTGGGATCACGACCCGAGCCGAAGGCAGCCGCTTAACCGACTGAGCCACCCAGGCACCCAAAGGGTTTGTTATTTTTAAACAAATGAATCCTGTGCTCGCTTCGGCAGCACATATATTAAACAAATGAATGCTTTCATATACTCTACATAAATAAAGGGCCTTTAGAGTCCTCAATCATTTTTCAGAATATAAAGACCAAAACGTTTGAGAACCCTCTAGAATATATGAGGGGTTTTTAAAACGGTTATTTTTTTTTTCCAAATAACTCCAGATTCACAGGAAGTTGTAAAGATACTAGAGTTCCACAGTACCCTTTACCCAGTGGTCACATCTCACCTAACTCTGGCAGAGTACAAAAGCAGAAAACTGATGTTGGCACGCTGTGCGTGGATGCTGTTCTATCACACGTACACACATTCACGTGAACATCACAACTGAGCTGCACAACTCTTCCCTCATGACGAAGATCTCCCTCCTGCCACCCCCTACACTCACACCCACTCCCCTAACGCCCTCCACCCCTAACACCTGGCAAGCACCAATATGGTCTCCATCTCTACAACTTTGAGGATGTTATGCAAATACA
The DNA here is from genome assembly GCF_003265705.2 of Callorhinus ursinus. Lineage (NCBI taxonomy): Eukaryota > Metazoa > Chordata > Mammalia > Carnivora > Otariidae > Callorhinus > Callorhinus ursinus. The sequence continues at coordinate 15,751 of NW_027397369.1, read as the reverse complement.
ATCACACAGAATGTGACCTCCCGAGATTCTCTTTTGTTCCTCAGCACAATGTCCTCAGGAGCCATCCAGGTTACTGTGGGTGTCAGTGGTCCGTTCCTTTTACTGACCACCACCCTGTGATGTGGATATACCACAGTTTGTTTAAGTGTTCATCTACTTTAAGACATTTTGGTTGCGTCCAGTTTTCGGCTGTCACATAGAAATAAAGCTTTCTTTGCATGAAGAACTGGGCATAGTTTCCTGTGTGGACCTAAGTTTTCATTTCTCCAGGGTAAGTGCTCAGGGGTAGGACTGCTGGGTCACACGGTAAATGTTTACTTCTCAAGAAACTGCCAAAGAGGTTTTTAGAGTGGCCACAGCATTCTACACTCCCACCGCCAATGTAGAAAAGATCCAGTTTCTCCACATCCTCGTCAGCATTGGGTATTGTCACCATTTTTTGTTTTTATTTTAATCTTCAAGTAACTGTGCAGTAGTATCTTGTGGTTTTGATATTCATTTCCCTGATAGCCATGAGGTCAACAATGATCATCTTTGCACTTGCTTATTTGATATGTGTACCCTTTCTAGTAACATGCCTCCATGTCTGTTGCCCATCTTCTGATTGAAATTTTTCCCAACGTGAATTTTGGGAGCTACAGAAATGCAGGCCATTTGTTAAATTTGTGACTTGCAAATAGTTTCTCTCACTTTGTATCTGTATCTTAATCCTCTTAACGGGGTCTTTCACAAGGTAGAAGTTTTACATTTTGATGGGATCCAATAGATCAATGTTTCCATTACCGCGATTCTGGCATCATCTAAGGGTCTTTTCCTACTCTCAGGTCCCCAAATGTTCTCCTACGTATTACTGGAAAAGTTTGATAGCTTTATGCTTGTTTGTTTTTAAAGATTTTAAGTAATCTCTACACCCAAGGTGAGTATCAAACTCACAACCACAAGATCAAGAATTGCACGCTCTGCAAAAAATAAATTAAAAAAATAAAATTAAAAATTAAAAAAAAAAAAAAAAACTTGCGCACTGTGCCGACTGAGCCAGCCAGAAGCCCCTCTAGCTTTACGTTTTACGTTTAAGTCCATGATCCATGTTGAGTTATAGCTCCTAAAATTACTGGAAACAGCTACAGGAAGCAGTTAGTGAAACAAATCTGTTTTCCTCCAACTGATTCTTCTATCTACGAAACCTAAACCACATTTGTCTGAAATACTTACGTGACACCAACCACGCCTTCCCCAGCCTTCGTGATGCCTTCCTGCCACTTGGTGTTACGTCCCACACGGAGATGGTTAACCTGACTACATAAATTCTGGAGAAACGGCAGCAACTCAGAGTTAGGTACATTTGAGTCGTCACTCGCTTTTTTCGGCAGGAAAGAAGAAACTGCGTTTCTGAGGTCACTCTCAAGAAGAGAACGGTTTTGTGGCACAAGGTTATACTCTTTGAGGTTTGTAGTGTTTCCTCCACCCGGTGGCTGTGGACTTTTATCAATGTAAGCGTTTAAGTCTTCAGTCAGGGTTCCAGATGTCAATCCGGTTCTAAAAGGGAAAGGCGTGGAGGGTGACTTGTCTGAGGCTCCTGAAGCAACTGACGACTGCAGGTCGATCATACGTTTGTAGCCAGTATTTCCCAAAACCGACTGAAGCTGCTCTCCGATGGGAACACAATTCTAAGCAAGGTAAATAAATACATGTTACTATTGGTAGTAGCGACAGCTAACTTTTGGGGTAATTACTGTAAGTCAAGCAACGTGCATTCGTTCACGTGATCCTCTAAACATCCATATGATGTAGGCTACAGTCTTAAGTTGAGGAGACCACAGCGAAGGTGAAACCAAGGCTAAAGGTAACCTGGCTAAGGTAACACAACTAGTGTAACACACCTAGTAAGTGGCAGAACTGGGACATGAACCCAGACCACCTAACTCCAGAGTCAAGGCTTTTAATGGTTTCACTGTAGTTTTTGCTAAAGGAAATATTAAATGCTTAGTAAAATTGCATTAGCATTAATGCCTCCACTACGAAGGCCTCCTTAATTTACGGTAATAAAACACAGTACTCTCAACTGAGGCACAATAATTAATAATATTCTTAGATTTAAATATCACCCATCGAGTTTCCCATATAATAAGCTAACCTAAGGAAATCTTTTATAACTAGCTTATCATGGAAGATACACCAGATAGCTTATACACTAGAAGGTTGATGTTTCGGGGCACCCGGGTGGCTCAGTCATTCAGCGTCTGCCTTCGGCTCAGGTCATGACGCCGGGGTCCTGGGATCGAGCCCCGCATCGGGCTCCCTGCTCGGCGGGAAGCCCGCTTCTCCCTCTCCCACCCCCCCCGCCCCGCTTCTGTTCCCCTCTCTCGCTGTGTCTCTCTGTGTCAAATAAATAAATAAAATCTTTGAAAGAAGTCCGATGTTTCATCAGTACAGTTGCGACATCTGCAATGACTAAAATGAGCCAACTTTTGGCTATGTCTGCCTTAATGATTTGTAGGATAACAGATTACGTTTTACGGCCTCAGCTGAACTGGCCATGCTATATTATTTCATGACAGGGTTCTGGCTCACTTCTGAGATGAGGTTACAGGCTCTCCCATACAGGGGCATGTTCTTCCTATGCTCCTTGCTATGCTCTTCAGTTTTTCTACAAGAGCAAAGCAAAACTACCTCTAGCCTACTAAACTGTTAAGTTATAGGGCTGTACCCTAAATTGGAAACACAAAACTCTATTCTTATTTGGGAGATATCAACACATCCGTACTCTTGCTCAACACCTACTGAAAGAGACTGAGACAAATACTATACAGGTTAGCTAAAGAAACTCGGTATATACATTGTCTAGACACTCTAAAAAATGATCCCTGGACTGAACCAAACCAAAACGCATTTGGTCAACAAGTATTTACCAGAAATCTACTCTGTGCTTCTGGCACAGAAAATAAGTGGCTGAACAAAACAAATGAAAATCACTGATATGTGGAACCAATACGGGAGCAGGGAACAATGGAAAGAAGCAGGGAAGGAAGGAAGGAAGGAAAGTAGGCAGGCAGGCAATATATCATGTGGATGGAGATGGTGATAAATGCTTTAGGGAAAAATAAAGGAGGCAAGGGGAATAATGAGAGCCAGGGAAGTCGGTGGTGTGGGGGCGGGGGGCGGGCAGCAGGAGGGTCCCCATGAGACTTCTTTTACTGATCTGCACTTTGGAGGAATACTCTCTATAAAGAAATGTTATCTTCTACCGAATGCAAGGTTTGGATAAACCTTAAATTATTCCTAGAAGATGGACTGTATATAATTATATAAATTACATGTATTGTACATTATATATACAATACATACAATTATATACAAAATTTTAAAATTCAACAACTCTCCTTTGATAGAAAGGAGCCCTACTCAATCATGATGACAAAGCTAAATTATTTTTGGTAGTGTAAACAGTCCAAAAACCTTCATGACACAAAAATGAAAATTCTTTTAATTGAATTTTATTTATAGAGAGAGAGAGAGAGCATGATTGAGGGGGTTGGGGAGAGGCAGAGACAGAGACAGAGAGAGAGAGAGAGAGAGAGAGAGAGAATCCCAAGCAGGCTCCATGCCCAGTATGGAACCCGACTCGGGGCCTGATCTCGTGACCCTGAGATCGTGACCTGAGCCAAAATCAAGAGTCGGACGCCTAACAGACTAAGCCACTGAAGCACCCCAGGAAATCGAAAATTTGGTATAAACAGCAGTGAAATCAATGTCAAAATTGTGTATGGCAACTAATTTGGCAGAAATTTTAATTAAGAAAATGTAAACGCAAATAAGGTATTTGGTATGTGAGGTTTTTCTTTTCTGATATACCAAATCTGGATTAGAAGAAATCCACTGATTATAAAAATCAGTCATATTTTTCTCAGATGAGAGCTTTTAAGGTAATTTCCTTTTCCTCTTCGTATTAAATATCACGGAATTCACAGGTAAGTCTATATGGCAGTGCAGTGAATAAGCCAACTTTAGGGGCTGGTGGCTATTCTTCTGTTTCCTTTTGTTTCATTTAATTCAATTCTTTTAATTTTCTTGTGCTGTCTGACACATGTTGCCATGCAAGGTCCACCAAACCCTTTTCAAAGCAGGCAGGGGAATATGTATGAAATAATTTATACATATTTATTGCTTAGGATCCATGTCATATGTTGTATGGGAAACACTGACAGAGTAGCTGAAAAGAACATAAAAGCATTCATGCGAAATTATGTCCACATACCTATGCGTGAATATGTAAAGATTCAGATGTATGTATGTGTATCTGTGTATACACATCATTTTATATGTGCGCATATTTACCCCCAGACTCGTGAAAACTTAAGGGTCTATTTCTGAACATCTCGTCAGATATCTGAAAGGACTAACTTTTATTACAAAAAATGTAAACAAGTATCACCTTGAAAAAGCAAGAAAAAAAGACATTTGTATTTCAAAGGTGAAAAAAGCAAACTGTAAATCCTGCATAAGTGAGTATGTTTTCTTCGAGAAAAATGGGGTGCATCCTTTCATTCAGGCAACATTACATGAAAACTATAGGCTAGGCACTTTGATATAGAATTCCTATTCAATTTTGCTAAGTTGTGAAGCAAAAACAAATCAAAGCCAGCAAATGTTAACTTCAAATATAATGAAATAAGAAAAAACTTTAACAAAACTTTCAAGAACACAAGCAAAGCAACCCCAAAGCACAGGTGAAGCCGGGAAAGGTAGAGGGCTTCTAACGAAGCTTCCCAGGTCACTTCTTTCCCCTTCAGGACAGGCCCTGCCCAAATTAACGTAGGAAGGTTCTAAACAGTGCATGCGGTTACACAGCTTCCGCCGAAGGAACATTTTGGTCATGAAACATCCCTACTATATTTATTTAAGATTTTATTTTTAAGTAATCTCTACACCTAACGTGGGGCTCGAACTTATAAGCCCGAGACCGAGAGTCACACACTCCACCATCTCAGCCAGCCAGGTGCCCCAAAACATCCCTACTTTAGACTTAACAAACAGTTACATAGCTTACATGACATTTTCCAGGGAGACAGTCCGTAGATTCCTGCTTGTTAGTAACACGCAATCCTAGAAAACCAGGTATGCCCCGTAAGAATCATCCCATAAAGAGAGCCTCCCCACTTGGAAGAGGTCTTTTATTAGCATGTTTAAAAGAACATTTAACTGAATCACCTTCCTTCTTCCACAGGGTTCCCCAAATGGCCCCGTATACAATGAGTTAGTGGGGGGAGGGGGGCACGTCACAACACGTACACTGGATGGAAGGACTTGCAGGTATTTCTACAGACGCAGGAAACTCTAGGATACACACCAAGCTGGGGAAGAGAATGAAAGCTGGGAGAGCACTTTTATGATTTATTTAAGGCACTTCTGAATGGACTGAAATTAATAGCAGGGAAAACAGGTTATTTTTGGAATTCAACCAACAAACTTAAAACCATGACACACACACAAAAAAATCTATCCATGTTAACTCTTTTTCCAAAGTTAGGTTTTTAGAACATAAAGATCAGTCCACGAGCTGATTGTACATCATTAACCCTCTCTGATGTTTCCAAAGTCTTGCACACAAAAAATAATTTCATCTTGTTTTACATTTTCTATCTCCATGGGATCCTTCTCCTCGATCACTTGTTCTTAGGGTTCTTAACTATGCGTTAAGAATCATCTGGGGATGCCTGTTTGATACAATGCCTGGATCCCACCTTCTGGGTTTCAGGTCATTGCTGACAGCCAGGAATCGGCACCTTATAAACATTCCAGGGGATTCCGATACAGGGAAGCTCCTTATCTCTATCATTCTTGAAACAAACCCATTTAACCCGCGTACCTCCACATTCCAACTACCCCCATTTACTGCCCAATCCCTCAAGATCTGGTTTCCATATCACGATCATTCAATCTGAACCCTGAAGATCTCCAAGAAGCACTTAGTTGATAACCCAAAAGGCACATATATCATATTCTTATTTGGAGCCACAAACAGGACAGACCAGCTCCCCGTTTGCATGAAGCTGATATTCTAATGAGATAAACAGACCAACATATAAACAACAACAAAATAGTCAAGAAGGCTCTGATGAAAATATGATGCAGATTTGGAGGGAAAGGCTATTTTAAACCGGTGGTTGGGGAAGGTCTCACTAAGGATGTAACATTTAAGTTGAAATCTTAATAAAAAGGAAAAGCCAGCCCTGCCCCAGTCTGGGGAAGAGGCTTCTGGAGAAAGAGAAAAATTAAGAGTGCAAAGGTCCTGAACACACTTGAATATCTGAGGACTACACACATCAGCACATCTGGAAGCCAGGTGTCCCGGGAGATTTGGCAGGAGATGGGGTTAAGGAATCAACGAAGGCCCAGATCTTAGACGCCAGGGTAAGGAAGCTGGGTTCATTCTGAGTGTGCTGAGAAGAAGTCAGAGGGCTTCACACAGGGAAGGATGAGTCTGATTTACCCTTTGAGATTATTCTGGTCATCCTGTGGAGAAGGGACTGCAGTCGAGCAGGAGGACCAGTCAGGGGCTTCCTGAGGATCGAGGTGCGGTGACGGTACGAGAGAAAGAAAAGTATGGAACTGGTACTTTTTTGAAACCCTTCTTTCCAGGGTTCCCGTGATAACCATCAACTCTCCCCTTTTCCCGGTCTTGCCCATTGAGTGACACCTGTACTAAATTACTATTGGTAAAGCTCACAAAAGGTACACACGTTGTTTATTTAGACTATTTCTTTTAAACTTTCCCATGACTCCTTTATCCTAGCAGTATTACCGTTTAGATTTAGAACGTGACAAAATTTACGTCAAAAAACAGGAAGCAGGGGCGCCTGGGTGGCCCAGTCGTTAAGCGTCTGCCTTCAGCTCAGATCATGCTCCCAGGGTTCTGGGATCGAGCCCCGCATCCAGCTACCTGCTTAGCGGGGAGCCTGCCTCTCCCTCTCCCCCTCCCCCTGCTTGTGTTCCCTCTCTCGCTGACTCTCTCTCTGTCAAAAAGATAAATAAAATCTTAAAAAAAAAAAAAAAAGACAAAGCAATGCCAAATTACGCAACTACTTATGTCAGCACCACAACCTGAAGTCAGGTCTCCTGACATCAGCTCTTCCCTCGTGCTACTCGGTCACACCGCTGGTCTTCCGCTCTTCTCGTCCCTCCTCCCTATTATCCTTACCAAACCTAGCTACCCCCATGGACCTTTCTTCCTTGCTCCGGCTCTCCCTTCAGCACTTTCCCTGTCCTCTACTGGGTCCATCTCTCAAACCTCCCTTCCGCTCCTCCACCTCCACCCGTACACCCTCCGGTGCTTCCCAGAGCTCGCAGCATCATCCGAGGCACTGTTTGATTCACATCTACAACTTAATATTCCCAAAATCAAGCTCCCTTTTTCCCAAGTGGTCTCCTACCTTGGGTTCCATTTATACCGTAGGTATCACCATCTTCCAAACCTCAACGTCCCCTTTAATTCTATTTTTCTCGGGCAATGGCAACATCAAGTTATCTAGAGCTGATGGCACCAGCATGGCAACGTCTCACAATCCAGCATCAGGTCATACGTCCAATTTTAGACCCTCCTGGACTCTCATCTGGATGAGGAAAGGAACATGGAACTGCTCCCCCTGGAGTCTCACAACCTACTGATTCACTGTTCCTTCTCACTCCTCTCACGCAGAGCGCTGGGTTAGAGTTTCTCAAAACGTGGGCAAAACCAGGCATGTACTTTTAAAAGTAACGTTCAAAACCCTCTACGATCCAACCCCAAGCTGAACTCCCCCAACCACTTCTTCACCCCAGAGAAGTGAACTTCTATTCATTCCCTAGCTATGGCCTGTCCCTTCTAGCACTGAAGAGTTAATCCATGCTATTTTCTCTGTCTCGAATTGCATCCCTCCAAATTTACTCGCCCGGTCCCATCCTTCTTCCTTAAAGACCTAGATAAAATGAGACTATATAAAGATCCTCAAAGACAGGCTACAAACTAACTGACCTTGGAACTTCCTAACGTGCTCAAAACATTGCCTTATTCACTGAGAAGGTGCTTAATAAATATTTGCTGAACGAATGAGTAAATTCATAGAAAATTGTAAAGATCTGTAGTAAGATATTTTGTAGAAGAGAACGTCTACAAAATGTTACTTTACAAAGCAAATAAAGGTAACGGTCAGATCAACAGTAAAAGTTCAAAGAAAAAACTTAAGTTAATACGTGTCCTTATAAAAAGCCGTCATTCTGAAATTTTTAATGGTACCTGGACAGACTCCATGTCTACGTACCTGCTGCTGAAATTTAACCATATTCATCAGTTGCTGAGCGCCAGGTGACAACTTTGACCCCATGGCCTCCATGAGAGTTTGGACCCTCTGCAGGTCTATCCTTGATCCTAGAGCAGGAGAGCTGGTTGAAGAATTTGTTGAAACCCGCCTCAATTGTACCACAATTTTACTGATGAACACACACTGCTTTTCACCAAAGGAGAGCAACTATTATAAAACAAAGAAGTTCCGGAAAACAATAATATTAAACAGTAGTCACTATTTAAGGTCACTTTTCTCTAGAAGCTAGCAATAATATACTTAGGAAAATAAACTTTAAATACACGTTCATTTTTAAGCTTTCCTGAAAACTGTAACGATCCGCACTTGTAATTTACCACAAGGCTCGTAAGAACGATTTACAAAAAGAATAACATGTCAAACTGAATACATACACAGAATATACAAAGGGGCTACGATAAGATTTCATTCACTTAAACTAATGAATAAAAATAAACTATAACCATCTGAGAACTTAACACAGCACAGCTGTAATAGTATTTAATATAAAAGAAGGCTTCACAAAAATCTTTACTGAAATACGAAAACTAAGTCAGTCCTTTAAAACTGAGAATTTTAAGAGAAAGTTAGATATGGTCTAACATAACCTACTGGTTCACACACAAAAAGATGAGGTCAGGGGTGATTTTCCGACTTGTCAGAGGATCACCAAATTGGTAAAAGTCAAGCTTGGAACCTAGCCCCCTGGCTTCTATAGCAGCGTCCTGCCCACTGCTTTAGGCTGCCTTATTTCTGAACACAAAGACATTTCTTGTGTGATATGGACAACAAAGTAGCAAAGTAGGAAGGGACCACGATTTAGAATCAGACAGAGTCAGTGATGACTCCACTTAGAGCCTGTGTGACCCCAGGAAAAAGGCAAAAACCTGAGTCAGGAATAAAATGAGGGAGGCTAAAAACAATGATTTTACACGGTTGTTAGGAGGATTAGGTGTTCAAATTCCCAGTTCCTACCACTGGGAGTAAGTGCTCAAAAAGATGGGTCCGTGACTTTCAACTTTCATATACCACTGCCCCAGAACAACCTTTAGTAGGCCTAGGATTTCTCTAATGAGATTACTCTTAGCAGTCCCATAGAACTTCCACAGAATAGGTAACAAAAAACACTTACCTGCAGAGACACATACAAAACCATATGTAACGTGACAACACAGGTCAAGAACCCATAATCCAAGAACTCTGAGCGTGGCACCAAAGAGGTGACTGTCCTCAACAATTAAGGAACCTCCGCATTAAATTTACACACCTACCTTCTAACCTCCCTGCTACCCACCCTCTGCTTTTTCATCCCCATTGCTCCACCACTGAATATGGGACATATTTGACTCATTGAGTCAGCTTAGAATCTATTTCATCACACTAGAATGTCAGCAACATGAGGGCAGTCATTCATTATGTTACTGCTAATTCCTACATGCCTAGTTACAGTATCTAGCATCAGTAGGCATTCAAATTCTGTTGAATGCATGAAACACTTCATTTAAATAAATCTGGAAGCTATTGATATGTACTATATAAACCAGTATCTCGGAATAATCAGTTCTGTAAATTTGCTACCAGCAGGCTATGAAATTACTTACTGTTTCTTATTCTAAAGTCTCGTAAGCTTGTATAAAAAGTCACGTGGAGATAAAAAGATAGCAAGGATTTATTTCCTCTTTAAAAAACTTAAATTTAAAAACAGGTTTATTGAGATATAATGAAAGTGCCAAACAACCAAATGATTTAAAGTGTACAATTCAGTGGATTTTAGTACATTCACAGAGTTGCGTAGCCATTATAGTTTTATTTTATTCTATTTTTTTTCTTTTCAGATGTTTTTTAAGTTCTAGTTAGTTCACATACAGTGCAATGCTGGTTTCAGGAGCAGAATTCAATGATTCACTACTTACACAGAACACTCAGTGCTCCTCGTAACAGCCCTCCTTGATACCCATCATGCATTTAGCACATCCCCCCACCCCCCCCCTCCAGCAACTCTGTTTGTTCTCTATCTTTAAGAGTCTCTTATGGTTTGTTTCTTTTTTCTCCCCCTACCCCATATGTTCATCTGTTTTCTGTCCTAAATTCCACATGAGTGAAATCATGTATGTCTTTCTCTAACTTACATCGCTTAGCGGAATACGCTCTAGCTCCCTCCATGTTGTTGCAAATGGCAAGATTTCATTCATTTTGATGACTGAGTAATATCCCATCGTATACATACACCACATCCTTAACCATTCATCAGCTGATGGACATTTGGGCCCTCTCCATAGTCTGGCTGCTAGAAACATCATTGTTGATAATGCTGCTATAAACACTGGGGTGCATGTACCCCTTCCAATCTGTATTTTTGTATCTTTTGGGTTATTACCTGGTAGTGCAACTGCTGGGTCGAAGGGTACTTCTATTTTTAACTTTTTGAGGAACCTCCACACTGTTTTCCAGAGTGGCCGCACCAGTTTGCATTCCCACCAACAGGGCAAGAGGGTTCCCCTTTCTCCACATCCTCACCAACATCCGTTGTTTCTTGTGTTGTGAATTTTCGCCATTCTGACACCTGTCAGATGCTATCTCATCACGGTCTTGGTTTGCATTTCCCTGATGATGAGTGATGTTGAGCATCTTTTCACACGTCTGTTAGCCATTTGTATGTCTTTTTTGGAAAATGTCTATTTATGTCTTCTGCCCATTTCTTAACTGGATTATTTGTGTTTTGGGTGTTGAGTTTGATAAGTTCTTTAAAGACTTTGGATACTAACGCTTTATCAGATGTCATTTGCAAATATCTTCTCCCATTCCGTAGGCTGCCTTTTAGTTTTGTTGTGGCCTTCACTGAGCAGAAACTTTTCATCTTGATGAAGCCCCAATAGTTCATTTTGGGTGTTTCCCTTGCCTCTGGCAAGAAGCTGCCGTGGCCAAGATCAAAGAGGTTGCTGCCTGTGTTCTCCTCTAGGATTTGGATGGTTTCCTGTCTTACATTTAGGCCTTTCATCCATTTTAAATTTGTTTTTGTATATGGTGTAAGACAGTGGTCCAGTTTCATTCTTCTGCATGTTGCTGTCCAATTTTCCCAACAGCATTTGTTGAAGAGACTGTCTTTTTTCCGTTGGATATTCTTTCCCACTTTGTTGACGATTAGTTGACCACACAGTCGTGGGTCCGTTTCTGGGTTTTCTATTCTTTTCCATTGATCTACGTATCTGTTTTGGTGCCAGTACCATACTACCTTGATGACTACAGCTTTGTAGTATAGCTCGACGTCCAGAATCGTTAACGCCTCCAGCTTTGCTTTTCTTTTTCAGGATTGTTTTTGCTACATGGGGTCTTTTGTGGTTCCGTACAAATTTTAGGGTGGTTTGTTCTAGCTCTGTGAAAAATGCTCATGGTATTTTGATAGGGATTGCATTAAACGTAGAGATTGCTTTGGGTAGTACAGACATTTTAACAATGTTTGTTCTCCTAGTCCATGAGCATGGACTATTTTTCCATTTCTTCGCATCCTCTTCAATTTCATTCGTAAGTTTTCTATAGTTTTCAGAAAACAGATCTTTTACCTCTTTGGCTAGGTTTATTCCTAGGTATCTTATGGGTTTTGGTGCGAGCCATCGCACTTTTAGAACATCACCCAAAAAGTAGCCATGTTCCCACTGGCAGTCACTCCCCATCCCACCAATACCCACCCCCCCCAGCCCCAGATAGTAAGTAATCTACTTTCAGTCTCTGTGGATTTGCCTATTCTGGACCTTACATATACATACACACAGAACCATGCAATATATGATCCCAGCTTCTTTCGCACAGTATGTTTCAAGGTTCATCTGTGTTTCTATATGCTTTTCATGACCGAATACTTTTCCATTGTGTGGGTATACCATGTTTTGTTTACACATACAGTGATGGACCATGGGGTTGTTTTCTTTGCAACCTTTTGGCTGTTAGGAATGATGATGAACATTCATGTACATACCAAGTTTTTATTTGTTTTGTTTTGTTTTTGGTCCTCTAATTTATCCATGAAGTAGTTCGAAAGAAATAAAGAGATCTGCCCAAGGTCACCTGACTAGGCAACAAAACAGGAGGAATATTCTGGGCCTATGCCTTCCAGCTCAGTAACTTTTCTCTGGGCTCCAGTGAGAACACTAAAGTTCACCTCTATGATATTTTTCACATTCAAGACATCAGTCCAAAGCCCTTTAACTTTTGGATGCTCTTCTCTAAAACTTCCCAACTTCTCTCTTGATATATCTCCCTCTATCTTTCTTGATATAATAAAGCCAAAACTGCTTCTACTTTTCATGACACCATATTTTTATATCAAGATAATAAGGAACAAAGCTGGACTAACCATATTACTGAACCAACAGAAAACAAATACAAATTACACACAAACATTTGCAGTTGTCAAACTAGTTAAAATCTAGTGATGACTTACCTTTACTTTACAAGCATGACTGGAGGACTCCAATTTTAAATACTTTTTGTAGAAAATAATTTTGTGCTCACTAAAAATAAAATAGAATTTAAATCAATTTTACTTCTATTAGTTTTAATAGTTACATTTAAAAATGAACTGTTCCAAATGAATAAACAAAGAAGTAGCCGAATCAGCGATAAATAGAGAAAACAAACTGACGGTTGTCGGAGGGATGGGCAAAATGGATGAAGGGGAGTGCGAGAGATACAGGCTTCTGGTTATGGACTCAATAAAGAGTGGGAATAAAAGGTACAGTATAGGAAATACAGTCCCTGATACTGTAGCAGACTTGTACGGTAACAGATGATATTGTAATAGCAGTATGTCAATGATATTGTACAGTAACAGATGGTAGTTACACTCGTGGTGAGCGCTGCATAACCTATAAAGATGTCGAATCACTGTGTCGTACACCTGAAACTAATGTAATGTTCTGTCAACTATACTCAAATAAAAAAAAAACAACAACAACACTTTTTCTAATTGTGTTTCTAAGCCATTACTTAAATCCTGAGATTGAATTCGGGTAGAATCCTTGTATCAGAACCTAGAGGAAAATCACACGCTAACGGGCAGACTTGTGGGTTACACACACTGGTGTGTGGCACAGTCTTGGGCCTGTGCACCATGTGTAATGGACTTCCTTTCAGAAAAACGTGTTCAACGTTCCAGACTAACTGCCAAATTGCTTTTGGGAAACAGACCACTGTGTGTTCACGGAGAAAGCCAAGAAGCAGGAGTAAGGACTGACTCTAGTCTATACAGTCTGACGAACTGGGATGACCCGCTACCCAGTCACCTCCCCCAATCAGCTCGAAATTTCCACATTTACAACAACGAGAAAGCTTAGACTATCTCGAAGAGCCCGTAGAGGGAGAAACGGAGAAACTGCTACTCCTGCTGCTACGTGTTTCTCTTCTCTCCCCCGGCGTCTGGCATCTATGTCAGGCAATCAACAGACACCACAAGGGCTGAGTAAAGTCACACGGCTGCGCGAGAACACTTCTGCGTCAACGAGTTACAAACCTGTCATCCAGATCACTACAAACAGTCTTGCCCCTACTGGTTCCACAGTACTCCTCTCCTAAGTATACTTCCATATTTCTTGCTGAGCTCAAAATGCCAACAGAAACGATTTCTTCGCCTCCGTTAGGGTCACATCTCAGGTAAAGGAAGCAGGGCTTTTCATCGGGGCTGTTCAGGCTGCTCTTCAAAACCACCAGATCGCGGCTGAAAAGAAAAGCGTCCAACATTTTCCTCAGTCTACTTGTCCGAACACCGCTCACAACCCTCTTATTAGGCCACGGTCCTCCTCCGAACTCACTTCTGCATTTACCACTGAGGTCCCCCCACCTTCCCAAGCACCCAACGGACGCTCGGTACAGATTCCCAAGGAAATGCACACTCCGGACGCCAGGGCTTCGCCCTCTGCGCTCTCCTCGATTGCCGACGCGACCCCCGGTAGTTACTTCCCATTTCAACACAAAAAGTTCGCTGGGACCTACTGCGTGCACCAGAGGGGGAAACAGAAGACACTACGAGGCAAACGCCTATCTTTTCCATAACGAAGCTGATGGGGGCTCTCGACAGTCACATTTACTGACGCCGACGCGGGTCCCCAGGAGGCCTTTGCGGGTTTTGCGCGGGGAGGGGGAGGCGGAGCCCGGTTCCGACCCGGCGGAGGGTCAGCCCGGCGCCCGACACTCACGCCCCCGGCCCCGCCCCCCGGCCCCCGCTCCCGGCCCCCGCCTGCCGCCCGCTCCCCTCCCGGATCCCCGGCCCACACCCTCTCCCCGCACGGCCCCCACCTGCCTTCCCGGCTTCCCCAGGAGCGCCACCGTCCCGCACCGGCGGCCCCAGTCCCCGCCGGCCCGGCGCACCCCGGGGCAGGCGGAGCCAGCGGCTCCTCCCAATCCAAGTCCCGGGCGCCGAGGTCAGCCCGGGTGAGACGGAGGCTGTGGGCCAGGGCTCCGCAGGCGGCATCCCAGGAAGAGGCCAGCATCGGGCGGCGGGTCAGTCCCACGTCCTCGGCCCCGCTCTCCATTCCGCGGCCTCCAGCTCAGGCTGAGCCCGGAACCTCTCCTCCAGGGCTTGCGTTTCCGCCAGGGACGGAGGGGAGGCGAAGAAGTCGACCGACTTCCGGCTCGGCTGGCTTCAAACCCAAGACCCGCGGCTCCTCGCCCAGTCGGGAAGAAACCCAGGTTATGGAGACACGCATGCGCGAGCCAGCCGGTGGCCGCAACGCGCTTCCAAAACGGGGGCGGGGGGGGGGACTGGAGGGGGCCTAACTGCAGGATGGAGCATGCGCCCCGACGGCAGCTGGGCCTACCGCTGAACTGTGCGCCGGCGCAGCGCGGGCGCGCGGGAACAGGCCGGTTTGGGCACGTGGGCCCGCGGACCTAGCCGGCGTTGTGGACGATGGTTGCCGGCCGCCTCGGAGGTTGGCCCAGTGAGGCGAGTCGGTGTTCTGGTAGGAGTGGTGCGGTCGCTGCACGCGCCCCGGGGACCTGCTGCCGACCGTCGCTGTGGCTGCAGTGGACAGCGGCGCAGCGAGCGTGCGGTGGGTGCGTGCTTGCCGGCAGCTTGGCTGTAGCAGGCGGAGGTTTGCACGGCGTCCCCGAATGGCAGTGGGACCGCGGCGCCGGCCGGACGTGGCCGAGCCAGTGACCCGCTGGCGCTTGGGCGCGACGGCGTCCGACGGGGCTGACCTCGCGCCCTGTGGCCTCAGCGCTGGAGGGGAGGTGGAGACCGGGGCCCCAGGGCCGGCCCCCGCAGCCGTGGTCCGCACCCCTGGCCCTGGCCGGAGCGGGCAGGAGCGAGCAGGAGAGTGGCCTCGGGGCTCTGGTGGAGTAGCCTCTGAGCGGCGACTTGAAGGACTTTTAAGGTTTGGGTTCCGGAAAGTGGGGCAGATGGAACTTTCTAGTTGCCCCTCAGG
>NW_027397368.1:0-38387 GCF_003265705.2 Callorhinus ursinus | reverse complement strand
TCCCCTGAACAGGGAAGTTTGATACAGCCCTCTGACGTGCTCTGACCAGGGAGGTGTGAGTGGGAGTGAGGCGTGCCACCTCGAACAGAACCCTTGGGACAACTGGGTCTGGTACCCCCTCTGTCCATCTCCTCTAACACCTGGCTGTTACCTATGGTGGGTGCTCTTTTATCCTGCTCCCAGAAAGACCATGAGGACATGTGGCAGGAGCAAAAAAAGATACATCCCTAGTAGGAGCCACTAAGATGAAGGGCGTCTAGTTACTCACAGTAATATCAGCCCATCCTTACTGGCATGCATCCTCCAGTCTACTCTCTAGCAGGCAGCAGAGCCTTACGTGCGAAGCATGGACTCTGTCCTCAAATACACATGGGTTTGAGTTCAGCTCTGCCCTTTTCTTCCCTCCAACCTCAGGCAAGTTGCTGAGAGTCTCTGAGCCTCCCCTGTTTCCATTCTGTCATATGGATGGTTATACCATCTCAGGTTTGGGGAGGGATTAAATGAAATCATAATTCATGGAAAGCTTTGAGTCCCACGCCAGGCACACATAGTAAATGGTCAATAAATATTAGCTCTCTACCTTTATGTTTCAAAGGGAAACACACAGAAAGCACAGCAATGTAGTAGTACAAAACAAAGACACGTTAACCTTGGGGCCTGTGTAGCCCATCAAACTTTGTTTTTCAAAAAACAGTATGATATTTACATTCATCCACAGCCTTTTTCCTCTCAACAAGATACTGTACTCTTTTTAGGTTACAAATAAATATCTGCATCATGTTTTAAGATTTATAATACTAAATACCAGGAATAAGTCAATCATTTCTCTAATGTTGGACACATTCATAGGTTGCACAGAATCAAACACAAATGAAATAGAATAAAGTCTATCATCATGTATTACAGGCCTGAGTAAATATTATTTTGTCAACCTTTCTTTGTGATGTATCTCTATAGGTATTGGGTTGCAATTTAAAATGCGTTCCTGGAGAGAGTCTAAGGTGGTGGAGGTTTAGGAGACCTTCATTTCGTCTGCTCCCAGGAATTCAGTTAGATGCCTATCAAACCATTGTGAATACCTGTGAACTCAACCAGAATGGAATGGAGGAGAAACTGCAACTCTACAAATACAAAAGTGACTACTTTCTATAAAGAGGAGGTGCGAAAAAGTGAATGCGAGGCCATATGTGGGCAGATAGACGGCAGGGGGAGGGAACCTCCGTAAGCTGGCTACCGGAAAGTGACACAGTAGCAGAATGCCAAGTCAGAATTTTGAGAAGTCAGCTCCAGTGAGGGATGTCCCTGCCTGAAAAGTACCCAGGTTGCAAAAGAGGGCAGAATCCTAGTTGGGACCGCATGGTCTCAGAATCCCCAGGATCACAGACATAACAGGGGTGCCTTAGTGGAGCAGAGCTCCCAGGTATCAAGCACGAGAAGCCGGCTGGAATCAGCAAGCCCAGGAGTGGGCTCTCGGCTCAGGGATTCCATATACCACGAACCACAGCATGCTCAGGTGACTGCTCTCCAAGCAGGGGCCCAGCAAGCAGCAGAATCAGGGAGGGCCACCCCCCCAGTCCTCCTCTGGGGAGCAAAGGCTCAGAGTGTTCACCACAGGAGTTGCAGGGTTTGGAGCCTGAAACTAGTTCCCGGCCTGAGATACAACTGCTCAGTCACAGGCTGGGTGAACAGAGACAGCGGACGGAGACCAGGGAGACAAAAGTGACTGACTGTTTTTACCTGAGGGAGCACTCAGGAGTGGGGCCTTGAGCTCTTGGCTCCGGGGTTGGAGTTTGGGAGGCTGCCATTTTCATTCTCATCCTCTAAAGCAGCGGGGAAAGCCTTCAGGGAACAAAAGCCACACAGAGCAAACCAGACCAGGTTACTTAGCCCGGCCGTCTGGCAAGGGCGGTACAATTCCGCGCTGGCAAAGACAGTTGAAAATCAATGCAACAAGCCCCTCCCCAAGATCAGCAAGAACATCCATCCAAGAACAAATATACCAATCATTGAGAACTGCAAGACTCCAGTGCTAGGGAACATGTAGGATTCATGTTTTTTTCCCCAGGATTCTTGAGTCTTTCTATTTTAATTCCTTTGCTCTTTCATTTTCCCACCAATTTCTTATTTTATCAACTCTTTTCTTTTTTTTTTAAAGATTTTATTTATTTATTTAATTGACCAAGAGAGAAAGCGACAGTCAGAGAGGGAACACAAGCAGGGGGAGTGGGAGAGGGAGAAGCAGGCTTCCTGTGGAGCAGGGAGCCCGATGCAGGGCTAGACCCCAGGACCCTGGGATCATGACCTGAGCCGAAGGCATTCGCTTAACCAACTGAGCCACCCAGGTGCCCCATATCCACTCTCTTCTTAAAATCTTTTT
The DNA here is from genome assembly GCF_003265705.2 of Callorhinus ursinus. Taxonomy (NCBI): domain Eukaryota; kingdom Metazoa; phylum Chordata; class Mammalia; order Carnivora; family Otariidae; genus Callorhinus; species Callorhinus ursinus. Next base: position 36,010 of record NW_027397368.1, on the reverse strand, counting down.
AAATTTTCATGTGTATGGTTACCTTCTATCCTTCCACTGCATTTAATTTTGTTTTTGGAAATATTTGCATATTTCTTTCCTTACAGTTTTGGGATGTAGTTTCCTCTAACAGACCAAATACATCTAGAACCTAATGTATGGCTAACGTTCTCTTCATTGTCTGATCATATTCTCTTTTATTGCTCCCTCTTCTTTCGGTTTTTTCTTTTGGGGGGTTTTCTCTTTTCTTTCCTTAAATTGGAACATTTTCATTTTTACAGATACATTCAATCTTTTCAATGTATTTAATTTATTATTCAGCCATCAGAAACAATGAATACCCACCATTTGCATCGACATGGATGGAACTGGAGGGGTTATGTTAAGTGAAGTAAGTCAAACAGAGAAAGACAATTCTCATACGGTTTCTCTCATATGTGGAACATAAGCTGTAGCACAGACGACATAGGGGAAAGGAAGGAAATCCAAAGGGAGCAAAATCAGTGAGGGAGATGAACCATAAGAAATTATGGACCCCAAGAAAAAATGCGGGGGTTTGAGACGGGAGGTCGGTGGGAGGAGGGGGTAACAGGGTGATGGGTATTGAGGAGGGCATGTTGTGTGATGAGCACTGGGTGTTATAATTAACTAATGAATCACTGAACACTGCATCAAGGACTAATTATGTACTATACAGTGGCTAACGGAACATAATAAAAAAATTATTTTTCTATATATAAGATTTTTTCTTTACCATTTTGAGATGTAGTTTCCTCTAACAAACTAAACAAAACGCACTCAGGATAGATTTTATGACTCTGTTCTGTTCACCTGTCTGTATATTATTTTATTCTCTTTGTTTTTTGTCATTTAATTTTCATTTTGATAGTTACGTTCAATTTTAGTTTTTACCTTGTCTTCAACTTAATTTTTGTACATATATTAGTTTTATTTTTTCTTTACAACTTAGGGATCTCGTTTTCTAACAAACAGAACAAAATCCACACAGGATCCAGTACACTGTTTACTATATATTTCTCTCGGGTCATTGTTGGCATTTTAGTATTTTGTTCTCTCATTCATCAATCCTTTGCCGGACAGAATAACATTGAAAAACTCACCTCAAAAAAAGAGAACAAGACAAAGTACAGATTGTCAGGGACCTCATCAGTATGGACAGAAGTAAGATGTTGGAAATTGAGTTCAGAATAATGATTAGAGAGATAACTAGCTCGGCTTGAAAAAAGCATAGGCGACACTAGAGAATCCCTTCCTAGAGAAACAAAAGAACTAAAATCTAATCAAGTCAAAATCAAAAAGGCTATTAATGAGATGCAATCAAAAATGGAGGCTCTATCCCCTAGGATAAATGAGGCAGAAGAGAGAATTAGGGATAAAGAAGACAAAATGATGGAGAATAAAGAAGCTGAGGAAAAGAGAGATAAACAACTACTGGATCATGTGGGGAGAATTCGGGAGATAACTGATACCATAAAGTGAGACAATAATAGAATAATTGGGATCCCAGAAGAAGAGGAGAGAGACAGGGGCAGAAGGCAGGTTGGAGCAAATTGTAGCAGAAAACTTCCCTATTCTGGAAGACAAAACAGGCATCCAATTCCAGGAGGCACAGATACTCCCCCTAAAAATCAATGAAAATAGGTCAACACCCTATCGTATAATAAGTGAAACTTGCAAATCTCAGAGACAAAGAGAAACTCTTGAGAGAAGCTCAGGCCAAGAGGTCCTCAGCCTACAATGGAAGACACCTAAGACTGGCAGCCACGATTACTTTAGCTAGCTAGGATGTCCATCAAAATACAAGGAGAGATAAACAGCTTCTAGGACAAACAGAAATGAAAAGAACTTCTGATTACCAAAGCATCCCTACAAGAAATACTAAAAGGGATCCATGAAGCAAAAAGAGAGCCCAAAGTAACACAGACCAGAAAGGAACAGAGACAGTACACAGAAACAGTGACTTTACAGGTAATCCAATGGCACTAAATTTGTATCTTCCAATAGTTACTCTGAATGTAAATGGGCTAAATGCCCCAATCAAAAGAAACAGAGGATCAGATTGAACGAAAAAACAAGACCCGTCCGTATGCTGTCTGAAAGAGACTCATTTCAGACACAAAGACACTTCCAGATTGAAAGTGAGGGGGTGGAAAACCATTTATCATGCTAATGGACATCCAAAGAAAGCTGGGGTGGCAATCCCTATATTAGATTTAAAATCAAAGAGTGTAAGAAGAGATGAGGAAGGACACTGCATCATCATTAAAGGGTCCATCCGACAAGAAGATCTAACAATTGTAAATATGTATGCCCTGAACATGGGGGCAGCCAGTTTGTAACAAAATTAAAGAATCACATCGGTAATAATACAAGGATAGTAGGGGATGTTAACACCCCACTCACTGCAATGGACAGATCATCTAAGCAGAAAATCAACAAGGAAACAAGGGTTTTGAATGACACACTGGACCAGATGGACTTCCCAGTTATATTCAAAACATTCCACCCTAAATCAACAAAATACACGTTCTTCGCAAGTGCACATGGAACATTCTCCAAAATTGATCACATACTGGCTCACAAATCGTTAACAAAAGAGGGGATCAGTCCCTGCGTATTTTTGGACCACAATCCTTTGAAATTGGAATTCTATCAGCAGAGGGAATTTGGAAAGAACTCAAATACATGGAGACTAAAGAGCATCTTGCTAAAGAATGAATGGGACAACCAGGAAATTAAGGAAGAACTTAAAAACTCATGGAAACAAATGAAAATGAAAACACAACTACTGAAGACCTTTGGGATACACCAAAGGCAGTCCTAAGAGGGAAAGAGATAACACTACAAGCCTTTCTCAATGAACAAGGAAGGTCTCAAAACACGAACCTAACATTATGCCTAACGAAGCTCGAGAAAGAACCTCAATTAAAGCCTGAAACCAGGAGGAGAAGAGACATAAGATTAGGGAAGAAATCAAGGAAATAAAAACCAAAGGAACAGTAGAACAGATCAACAAAACTAGGAGCTGGTTCTTTGGAAGAATTAATAAGATGGAGAAAACCCTGCCCAGACTTATCAAAAAGAAAAGGGAAAGGACCCAAATAAGTAAAATCCTGAATGAAAGAGGAGAGATCAAAACTAACACCAAAAGATACAAACAATTATAAGAACATATTAAGAGAAACTAAATGCCAACCAATTAGGCAATCTGGAAGAAATGGATGCATTCCTAGAGATGTCGAAACTACCAAAACTGAACTAGAGAGACATAAAGAACCTGAAGAGACCCATAACCAGCAAGGAAACTGAAGCAGTCAGTAATCAAAGATCTCCCAACAAACAAGAGCCCAGGGCCAGATGCCTTCCCAGGGGAATGCTACCAAACATTAAAGCAGAATTAATACCCATTCCTCTAAGGTGGTGTCAAAACACAGAAATGGAAGGAACACTTCCAAACTCTTTCTATGAGGACAGCATTACCTCAATCCTAAAACCATACGAAGACCCCCCCACACTAAAAAGGAGAATTATAGACCAATACACCTGATGAACATGGATGCAAAAATTCTCACCAAAATACTAGCCAATAGGATCCAACAGTCCAGGGCGCCTGGGTGGCTCAGTTGGTTAAGCAACTGCCTTCAGCTCAGGTCTTGATCCCGGTGTCCCGGGATCGAGTCCCACATCGGGCTCCCTGCTCAGCAGGGATTCTGCTTCTCCCTCTGACCCTCTTCCCTCTTGTGCTCTCTATCTCTCATTCTCTCTCTCAAATAAAAAAAAAAAAGGATCCAACAGTCCATTAAAAGGATTATTCACCACGACAAGTTGGACCTTATTCCTGGACTGCAAGGATGGTTCAACCTGTGCAAATCAATCAGTGGGATACACAACATTAATAAAAGAAAGGACAAGAAACATAGGATCCTGTCAATAGAGGCAGAAAAAGCACTGGACAAGTACAGCATCCTTTCTTGATTAAAACTCTTCACAGTGTAGGGATAGATGGCACATGCCTCAATATCATAAAAGCCATCTATGAAAAGCCCATTCATTCTCAACGGGAAAACACTGACAGCTTTTCCCCTAAGGACAGGAACATGACAGGGATGTCCACTATCACCACAGCTGTTCAACATAGTCCTAGCCTCAGCAGGCAGATAACAAAAAGAAATAAAAGGCATCTGAATCAGCAAAGAAGAAAGCAAACTCTCACTCTCTGCAGGTGACACGATACTCTGTATGGAAAACCCAAAAGACCACACCCCAAAACTGCTAGACACATACAGGAATTCAGCAATGTGGCAGGCTATAAAATCAATTCCCAGAAATCAATTGCATTTCTATACACAAACAATGCCAAAGAAGAAAGAGTAATTAAGGAGTCGATCCCGTATACAACTGAACTTACAAGCAAAAGACACCAAGGAATAAAACTAACCAAAGAAACAAAGGACCGGTCCTCTGAAAACTACAGAACATTCATGAAAGAAATTGAGAAAGACACAAAGAAATGGAAAAACGTTCCATGATCATAGACTGGAAGAACAAATATTAGTAAAATATCTATGCTATCTAGAGCAAATTCTACCTTCAATGCAATCCCTATCAAATACGTTCTGCTTTTTTCAGAGAGCTGGGAGAAATAATCCTAAAATTTGTACAGATCAAGAAAAGACCCCAAATAGCCAAAGGAATGTTGAGAAAGAAAACCAAAGCTGGTGGCATCACAATTTCAGACATCAAGCTCTATTACAAAGCTGTAGTCATCAAGACAGTATGGTATGGCACAAAAACTGACCCACAGTTCAATGGGACAGAATGAGGGCCCAGAAATGGAACCTCAAGTCTATGGCCAACTAATTTTTCACAAAGCAGGAAAGCATATCCAATGGGTAAAAAACAGTCTTTTCATCAAATGGTGTTGGGAAAATTGGACAGCCACATGCAGAAGAATAAAAGTGGACCATTTCCTTACACCATACTCAAAATGGATGAAAGACCTAAATGTAAGAGAGGAAACCAACAAAATCCTACAGGAGGACACAGGCCATGACATCTATGACATCGGCCAGAGCAACTTCTTGCTAGATACCTCCCCAAAGGCAAAAATGAACTATTGGGACTTCATCAAGACAAGAAGCCCTTGCACAACAAAGGAAACTGTCGACAAAACTAAAAGACAACTGAGAGAATGGGTGAAGATATGGTAAATGACATTACAAATAAAGGGCTAGTATCAAAGATCTGTAAATATCTTATCAAACTCAACACCTAAAAAACAAATAATCCAGTCAAGAATTAGGCAGAAGATATGAATAGACATCTCTCCAAAGAAGATATCCAAATGGCGAACAGACACATTTAAAGATGCTCTACATCACTTGGCATCAGGGAAATAAAAATCAAAAGGACGGTGAGATACCACCTCACACCAGTCAGAATGGCTAAAATTACTAAGTCAGGACATGACAGATGTTGGCAAGGATGTGAAAAAAGGGATCAGCTTACACTGTTGGTGGGAATGCAAGCTGCTTCAGCCACACTGGAAAACAGTATAGAGGTTCTCCATGAAGTTGCAAAGAAAGCTACCCTACCAACCAGAAATTGCACTACTGGGTATTTACCCAAAAGATGCAAATATAGTGATCTGAAGGGGCCCCTGCACCCCAGTGTTCATAGCAGCAATGTCCACAATAGCCAAACTATGGAAAGAGCCCAGAAACCCATGGAGAGATGAATGGATAAGATGTGGTATATATACACAATGGAATAATCCATAGCCATCAAAGAAATGAAATCCTATCACTTGCAATAATGTGGATGTTTAGAGGGTATTATGCTGAGCAAAATAAGTTAATCAGAAAAAGATAGGGTGCCCGGGTGGCTCTGTTGGTTAAGCGACTGCCTTCGGCTTAGGTCACGATCCTGGAGTCCCGGAATAGAGTCCTGCATCGGGCTCCCTGCTCAGCAGGGAGTCTGCTTCTCCCTCTGACCCTCTCCCCGCTCATGGTCTCTCTCTCTCTCTCATTCTCTCTCTGAAATAAAATAAATAAAATCTTTAAAAAAAGAGAAAAAGACAATGATTATATGATCTCACTAGTATATGGAATTTAAGAAACAAAACAGAGGATCATAGGGAAAAAAAGGGAAAAATAAACCAAGGCAAAATCCGAGAGGTAGACAAACATAAGGACTCTTTAGTTATAGAAAGGAGACTGAGGGCTGCTGAAGGGGAGGAGGGTGGCGGATGGGGTGTCTGGGTGCCGGGCGTTAAGGAGGGCACTTGATGTATGGAGCACTGTGTGTTCTATAAGACTGATATCACTGACCTCTACCTCTGAAACCAATATTACATTATATGTTGAATAACTGAATTTACATTAATCCAAACCTAAAAAAGAAAAAAGAAAAAAAGAAAATGTATTCCTTACTATGAATAATGGTTTGAAAAATGTGTGGCAGTTGTTGATTTGTTTTTTTGTTTTGTTGTGTTTCTTTGCCCATAGCCTCTCGTGGTTCATCCTCCTCTCTGATTCCCCCTTTCATTTTTTCATTCCTTTTCCTAATGTCCTCCATGCTATTCCTGATGTTCCACAATAAGTGAACTCATACGATAACTGTCTTTCTCTGCTTGACTTGTTTCACTTAGCATAATCCCCTCCAGTTCCATCCACGTTGATACAAATGTATTCATCCTTTCTGATGGCTGAGTAATATTCCACTGTATTTATGGACCACATCTTCTTTATCCCTTTGTCTTTTGAAGAGCATCTCGGCTCCTTCTTCAGTTTGGCTAGTGTGTACATTCTGCTATGAACATTGGGGTGCATGTGCCCCTTCTTTTCACTACATCTCAGTCTTTGGGGTAAATACCCAGTAGTGCAATTGGTGGGTCATAGGGTAGCTCTATTTGTAACTTTTTGAGGAACTTGCATACTGTTTTCCATAGTGGCTGCACCAATTTCATTCCCACCACCAGTGTAAGAGGGTTCCCATTTCTCCACAACTTCTCCAACATCTGTTGTTTCAGGCCTTCTTAATTTATGCCCTTCTAACTGTAAGGTGGTATCTTAATGGGGTTTTGATTTGAATTTCCGTGATGGCTTTTCTTTTTCAAATTTTGAAAGATGACAAATAGCTTTCAGGGGCGCCTGGCTGACTTAAGCTTCCGACTCTTGATTTTGGTTCAAGTTGATCTCAGGGTCATGAGATCAAGCCCTGCGTTAGTGTCCATGCTCCATAGAGAGTCTTACCTGAGATTCGCTCTCTCCCTCCCACTTTATCCTTCTCCTTTCACTCTCTCCCTCTCAAAAATAAATAAATGTATCTTTTAAAAAGGAAAGAAAGATTACAAATAGACTTTCTGGATATTTCTAGACATTATCAGATTTTTTTCTGTAGGTTGACTTGTGAGCCACGGATCCCTTTTCGTTTTCTGACACAGGATAGAGGTTGCTGCCCAGAGCCCCCTGCTCAGCACTCACCAAACAAAGCAGCTTTTCTCAGTCGCACCTCAGGAGGCACCAAGTGGCTGCAAAGCCCCCAGGGTCTCCCATAGGGCGGCAGCAGAAATTACTGGAAGCGCAGCTCTGGCTCTCGATCCTGGGGCAGACACAGTGGGGCTGGATCCTTGGACTGCTACAGAAGTCCTTCCTGCTCTGAGATACCTTGGGTCAGCACAGGCAAAGACACCTCCCCTCCGGGTTGGAGGTGCGCAGGTGCCCTCTGCTGGCCGCCCTGGGAATCCCTACAACGCTCAAAGCCATGGCCCCTCAGCTGGAGGGACAGCGCATGCTCAGGTCCAGCCAAGCCCTCTCTCTCCATGACAGATCCTGAGGCTTGTCCCCAAAAACCCATGCAAAAGGAGGTATGCCCATCTTCCCAAGTTAAATGGCCTCTACAAAGCTCAGCCCTAGGGAGGTTGGAGCTTTGGTCTCAGGGATATCTGATCGCCTGCACTCCCACCTTCTCTGGTCCCAACATTCGGATCACCTACATCGACCTCCTCCAACCTGGTCCATAGTCCACCTCCAACACCTAGACCAGCAACCTCTTTTCATCCTTGAAATTCCTCTTGGTCTCTGCTTCTCTCTACCCCATCTCTCTCTTTGTTCCTCTCACTTTCTAGGACTTGCCCAATCCCCTCACCAATCCTTCAGTGTCTCTCTCCCTGACAGTCTCTTTCCCAATCTCTCCCCAGGCCCTCAGGCCTTCTGCTCTGTGCAGCCCTGTCCAAGACCACAGGGAACCACCTCTCCTGTCTGCCCCTTTCTGCTGCCATCAATTGGCACAGGCCCTGCTCACAGGGCCTTGACTGCAGCAGTGCAGTTACCAGCCACTCTTGGACAGAAAAACCTGGACAACTTAGTGGCCCAGCCATGACCCCAAAGCTACTGGAGGATGGCTGCTTCCACAATCTGGGAAGAAGGAGGGCTTTGCAAGATCCAGGAACTCTGGTGCAGAATGGATTGTAGCAAATGACCTAAAAAGTGACAGAGGCATACACCCAACTCCTCCTGTGTGGTGAGGGAGGAATGGGTCTCCTGTCATTGGCTTCTGCTCTGCCCATCCCCCATCAAGGACACTGTGGGAGGATTATGCGCATCATGGGTCTTAAAAAGAAAACTGTCACCATCAGCCCCCCCTCAGAGCCCACCTGCTGTTGGGGGGCTCCTGGTAAGGTGAAACCAGTGCACAAAATCTGGATTAATGCAGGGCCTCCTCACTGGTCCCCCAGGGCCCCTAGGGATGTTTCATTCATTCCTCACCGTCACAACAGACCACTGCCTGGGGACAGACCCCTGTCCTGTCGATCGGCACACACACCCTAAACTAGCAGGTGCCATGTGCTCAAGAATATCTATCACCTGAGTTAATACAACCACCAACAGACCTAAATACAAGATGTGTCCGCCTCCCCAGAAGGATTTCTTACGCCCCCTGCAGGAAAGATACCACAACGGGGAATCCTGCTATATCATCCATCACCACCTTTGCTGTCAGTTTGTTCTGTGTACGGGATTCACACTGTGCACTCGAAGGCGAGTGACTGTAGGGCCTCCTGAAGGCAGACGCTGACACCGAGACAGAACTGTGAAAGGTTTATTTGGGGGATACCAGGAGAGACAGAGCACAGGGGACAGGTTGGGCAGGGACAGCATTCAGGACATTAGGCTGATCTGACAATTTTCTAAATATATACACACACCGCCTGTTTGTAACTGCTCAGGGAGGTCTTCAAATTTCAAATGTAGTGTCCTGTACGGCAAATAGATTTGGGTTAGTACACTGTGACCTTCTGTTTTCCTAAATGCATTTGTTTCCTATACTCTATCTGAGGACTTGAATGCACACCTGAGTGGGTGGCTGCCTCCACGAGTCTATATGTAATACAAAACAATTGTCTTCACATCCCAGGTATAAACTTCTGAATGTACAGGTTCCTGTAATGATATTTTACTTCATTCTTAGCTAGGACCTAAAATTTAATAGAAAGTAAAATGGGGTCCTTGCCTTATTTTTGAAATGAGGATTGGCAAACTCTGGGCTGATGTGTTATACTCTCAATGCAATGGTGTGGACTGAAATGAACATCTTTTCATGCTCATCTGCATGGAGCTATTTTCATTTAAACAGTGAGAAGGGGGAGTGGCCAACACCCCAGATATTTTACATATTCTTTTTCTTTTTTTCCGTCAGAGAGACAGAGACAGAGAAAGGGCAACGTTGTGCGCGAACGGGGACGGTGGCGGGAGACAGAAACTCCTAGGTAGGCTCCACACTCAACGCCGAGCATGACTTGGGGCTCGTTCTCAGAACCTTGAGATCCTGACCTGAGCAGAAATGAAGAGTCCGATGCTTAACCACTGAGCCATCCACGGTCCCCTGCAGATTCTTTCTGTATTTCAACTCCTATTCTTCTAATCACCTCAGAAACCAATATGCTCCCCTTTCACAGATAAAAATTCTGAGACTCTAAGTAGGCCCCACTGAGAGCTGGCATTCAGGCTTACAAATCAGGAACACAGGTAAATCCGCAGGATCCTGTGACAACATTCAGGGAGATGCAAAGTGCAGGCAGAGTGGTGACTCAGAGGCAGAGGTGTAGTGACAGGGATCCAGCTAATGTGGATCCTGGTCAATCCTGAATTCCCCACGAAGAGTCTGGCTTAGGCTGAAGGCCAAGGCAGCCACTCTGTTGATCTCGGTCCCATCTTTACTTTTTCTCACCAGGGCCCACAAACTCAGGCAGACGAGAATCCCCAAAGGAACCAAGTTAAATTTCCCAAATCTCCACCACATCCTGTCACCCAGTTCAGAACCTTCAGAAATCCAGGGAAAACAACAATCTTTATAGAGTATGAAGGAACAGCTTTATCGCAACACTGACATTCTGGTACAAATAACTGCATTATCCACACCGTGTGATGGACACACCCAGCAAGTTCGTTTGGATCTCACGGTGTCCTCACACTCACTGCTCAAGCTGCTGGCCTGCCAGGAACGGCCCCCACTCTACCCGAGAGAGGCCCATCCACTCCGCTGAGCACATCCATTCTTCTCATCCACAACCTCCTATTTCTAATGACTCATGGCTCCCTCTCTTGTTCTTCAGATCCATCACTGGTGCTTACCTTTTACGGAACACAACATCTATGTCGTTTAACAAATGTGTCCCTCCCTGCTCTCAGACACGTTAAATTCCTAACATTCAGAGTAGGCATCATCCCAATGGACTCTTAAAAAAAACTGAGGGTTCTAGATGGGAGGGTGGTGGAGGGATGCGTTAGCCTGGTGATGTGTATTAAAGAGGGCATGTTCTACGTGGAGCACTGGGTATTATGCACAAACAATGAACCATGGAACACTACATCCAAAACTAATGATGTCATGTATGGTGATTAATATAACAATAAAAAATAAAAAAAAGTGCATGCGTCATCCCTTCTGGAGCACGGAATATCGTCTCTGTAGAGTGTGCATGCACATACCCGCTGTGCCCAGCTTTCAGAGAAAAGTGGCCCTCCTTCACCACAAAGGGACCTGCCAACCACCTCAGTATGAGTGAAAGACAAAGTGCATCAAATGTATCTCCTAAGCAACCTTAAATAAGTTATCATGACCTTAGCAACATTCACTCTCCCATAACATGGGAGGCCTGCATGCAGGACTGCTATTCCTCATGGAGGATGTCCCAGCGTCTGTATCTGACACAGGTCAAAGAAAAGACAGAAGAACATCCCACTGGAAGTGACTCAGCAACATTCCAACAAACCGTCTACACCTGCCTAGAACATCTGCCACTGTTTCTCATTCTCATCACCCTTACCGGACAAGAGGGTTTCCCACAAGTATCCCCTGACTGCCGAGGAAAAGGGACAGACCCCTACCTTAATGATTAATCAAGGGACAATAGCCTTGCTTCGGGTGTTTATATAACTAATGAAATGACAGATCAAACTCAACACGCTGCAAACAAAGTGAGAGGTGTGTATCATCCCTCCCAGACAACAAATGTGGACTCTGGACGTGCACGATGGTAAGAAATATACGTCACCATTGTGCAATAAAGACACTTCCTTCCCAACAACAGCACCTCCCCCACTGCTCAGTGCATGGAAATAGCCAAGCACAGGAAATGTATGTCTTCAGAATCTACAGGATATTAAAACTTGCCCAGCCAGGATTCCCCTTGTAATGTCAAGGCTTCAACAAAACTCTGTGTTTCTTCCACTGACACAACCCTAAGGTGATTATCTGGAAACAGAGAAGCCTGTAGGCTCTGAATGAAGACTTAGCATTTTGAAAGGTAAATGACACCATACACAGATCCCAGGACAAACCCAACAGATAGATGGTCAAGACAGGGTGCTGCCCAGACAGGATCAGTATTCCAGACATGATTACAACTAAAAACAGCCACAGTATTTACCTGGTCCTTCTGCGGGACTTTCTTTGGCGGGGTGCCGCTTTTGTCCCCTTGAGCGCCACAGGTTTCTGAATATGACTGAAGCCCTAGAAGGGATGGAGGTAGATTCAGACTGGCCTTGACCATGCAGGATGTAAGCCAAGGCTCTACACCTGCCCCACCCTATTCCACTCTCTCCCACTCCCACGTCTCATCCAGATACAGAGAGTTTCTCACAGGCCTCCTCTCACCCCTGTGGACAAAGGAGAGCCCAGTCCCTCACCCCTGAGGATGTGACCATTTCACCCAGGGACAGATGTTTTCATAACTAATCAATAACACTGGACAACCGGGGCCTCCACAAGGAGGAGTGATGGGAAGGTTGCACTCTATCCATACCAGAGCCCAAAACATTGTGTCTGTGCTATGCACCTGGGCAATGCTTTCATGTTTGTCTTTTGCAAAATGTCACTTTTCGTCTCCATGGCAGACAGCTGCTGCCTTGTTCTGTAGGGTGAAACTAGACAGTCCATGAAATGGACGTCCACAGAAAGATGAGGAATGTTAGTATGTCCTCAATCAGGTCTATCCTTGCATCTCAAAGCCTTGCAGTACCTCCTCTACATCTTCTCCACGCACAGAAGTAATTAAACTAGGAATATACATTACAACTCATGTCATCCAATACAGATCATCTTACAATGTGGTGGAGGAACGAGCTGTGGGTGAGGCTCCCCTGTCGACCTATGTGGAGGAGGCTGAGTTAGCCCATAGCCAGTGAAGCCTGGTAAACACCATCCCGTGGGGTAGGGCATATGGGGGGGGGGCTTGGAGCACGAGGAAACCCTCTCACATCTGTACCGATCTGCAGAACAGAGGACAAAATATTCGGCTAAGACAGCCAAAAGTTGCAACACCAAGAGATGAAACCCAAAGAGCAAGCTCTCAGCATCTGGCTCCTTCTCCAATACCACGTTCCAGAAGAGCCGCATCGTGCTAGAAAACTTCATCCCTCTCATTTGGTACCAACTATAATAAGGCAGGGAGGAGAGGAATAGATGTTACAGGAATAACCTACTGTCACCAAACATCACTACCCCTGTCTGCCAACGTTCACTACCAAGAAGTAGTGTCTTAAAAGGTGAGAAGGGATCATTGGATAGGAGTAAGCAGCATACTTCAGACACGGAAGCATCGACATCCTGGGTAACACTTCATCGTTCCTCTTCAACCACCATAGTTTTGGGTTTGTTAAGAAGAGACAGAATGTGATGAAACTGAATGCCCTTTCTCCACAAGGAATCCGAGGCACTCGAGCTGAATCCCTTGCCTGCCATGCCCCTGACTGTCCCCACCTGCCTCACTTCCCGACAAAGCGGTCTTCTACTCTCTGCAGTTTCTGTCCAAGGCCACAAAGACCCTGGAGGAATGAGGGGCCTATGGTCTGATAGGGGGCCTGGAAAAGGGTTTTCTGAGAGGAACATGATACCAAGAGTCCTTATTTACGTGCAGCAGCTGTGTTTATCGTAAAACACTCTCTTCGGAAATTTCCGCACACTGAGTTCCAGAGCAATTTTGTCCAGTGGGAAATTAAGATGGGAAGGCTAAATAAGAGAATTCACATAAATGCATATGCTTTCTGATGGACAACTCCAGAGCATGTGATGAGAGAAGAAACCAGCTCTCACAGTGACATAGGAACAAAACGACCTGCTCCTAGAAGCCCAAAGGAAGGGCTTGTGAGGCACTGGTCACACAGCTAATCACTGACATCCCCCCTTCAGAACCTGTGTGCCAGTCCACCCAACAGCTTTGAAAATTCAAAACAGTTGTAGAAAGGGTAACAAGTTGAGGGATTCTGTACAGCATTTTTACCAGCAGAATTAAAACATGGATGACTTATGAAACTTGCCCTAAGAACATTCCAAACTGCAAAACAAACACTATAAAATGGAGAAGAGTTTCCCCTAGTTTCCAGTCGTGAGGATTACCACAGACCTTGTCACAGTTTAATCATCTAAACCCAGCATGAACACTACACAAATCGCACCTACTGACTGGGATTCAGATTGGCCAGAGACATCACGTTGCAGTGAGGTGTCATCCTTCTGAAGTTAATTCCCCCCACGGGCATTGTGGTCGGGCAGGGGTGAATGGACCCACACACATGCACACACACTCACGCACACACATCGAGCGCCCCGCCATCATTCACCTCCTAGCACCTGTGACTTTGGAAGTTGCCACCGAAGGTGATGATTTATAATGAAGATTCCTGTCAGCCCCTGGGTGATTTGCTTGCATTTTGAAAGGTAAACAATACCACAGGCAAACTACAGGACCCACCCAACAGACACAAGGCCAGGACGGGATGTGGTTCACTAAGGGAAGTTTCTGGAACACCTGGTAGAGGCCAAAGTAGTTATCTTGCCCATCCCTGGACCTCTATGAGCCTCGGTGCCCCTGTTCCTCATGGGAGCCCCAGCAGGTTCAGCATCAGACCAAAGCCCTAGAACCGATGGTGGTAGATTCAGAACGGCATTGACTGTGCAGAATTCAAACAAACGCTCCAAGCCTGCTGTCATCACATTTCCTTCGCTCCCACTCTCGCGTCCCTTCTCAGACATAGAGCATTTCCCACATGTTTCCGCTGACACCTGAATACAAGTGGAAGACCTGTCCTTCCCCCTCAAAGAAGGGACCGCAGCCCGCCACCTTCCTTCAGGTGTTTCCATAGCTAAGGAAAAAACAGTCCGGGCTCAAGCAGCTAAAAATGAACTGAGCTGGGACGCCTGGGTGCCTCAGTCTGTTAAGTGTCTGTCTTTGACTCAGGTCATGATCCCGGGATCCTGATATTGAGGCGTGCATCGGGCGCCCTGCTCCGCGGAGAGCCTGCTTCTCCCTCTCCCTCTGCCTGCTGCTCTGCCTACTTCTGCTCTCTCTCTATTTCTCTGTCAAATAAATAAATAAAATCGTTTTAGAGAAATGAACTGAGCAGTGTGCTTCATCCCTCAACAGCCCAAAATGTGGGAAATATCCTGGCTGAAAAATGTTATGTCTGACATTCTGTAAAATGTCTTTCTCTCTCTACAAGAGACAACTGTTACCCAGATGAAAATGGAAAAACGACACAACCCCACAATATAGTAATAGCGTAGAAACTGATGAATCTTGGAATGTCTTTAGCCAGGGGAACCCCTGCAATACAAAGCCCTAGGGCACCACTTCTACATCTTCTCCAAATCTCCTCGTGGAGAAAGTTGGATATGCTTTGCAAGTCAAGATCTAATGTTCAGATCACATTGCCAAATGCAGGAGGTGGAGGTGGTCGGTGAGGTTCATGAGGCCAGCAGGTTGCAGGCTGTAAACGTGTCCCATAGTACAGGAACGGTGATAAGGTAGGACCCCTGGGGTAAGGCCTGCAGGGTGGTCTCGGGAAATGACGAAGCCCTTGTGCATCCATACAGACGTACACACACAAAATAAACTATAGGCTGAGATGAGACAGAAAAGTAACAACACCAACAAAAGCTGAAACCCAAAGAAACAGGTCTCAGCACGTGAAACCTCCACCACCACTTTCCAAGACAGGAGCATCACTGCCAGAGTTTACCTGTGTCCTGCGCCCCACCTATGGCCTGGGGTGAACAGATGCAATGGGGATAAACTACTGTCACCACATGTTAATATATGTCTGCAACACTACAGAGGCATGGAATCTGCCCCAAGGGCTTGACAGAGTTAATACCAAACTAATGAAAGGGTCTATTACAGATGGGCCGGCAATCATAGCACCTGATGTGCCGTAACTGTGTGTGAATTCAGCAAACAGCCAACCCTTAGTGAGAGTTCAGAGAAGCTTTCTGGACAAGGAAAAAGGCATAATTTTGTCAGAGTTTTAGTCACCTGCCAGCCTTCCTTCCTAAATTCCTTCCCCCCTTCCTTCCATTTCCTTTCTTTCGGGATTTTATAATAATCTCAGGTTCTGAACTTCAGTGTGGATATCGGGTTGCAGTAAATTTCCGGAAATGATGAATTAATGAATATTTTTAAAATGTCTGCGTGATACACTGTCAAAATTGAACAGGCTGAGCATTCATTACCTAGAATGTGAATAGACTTTGGGGTCAAAAATAAGTTATATACCTTTGTGCTCTTTATCAGAAATGGATTGTGAACTATGATGACTTAATCAGGAAATTCCCATTTTGTCTTCTTTTTTACTCCTGTGAAGGCATTCTTTTAAAGAAAATGATTATTGTAATTTTATTGGATGACTTTTCCGGTATTGACCTGAACTAGATATTTTTACTAGTAATACGTTTTGATATGAAACTTAATATTGTTTCTTCCTCTCTTAGATAAAGCCTCAAAAATATGATGTTAAGTGTTTTGGCTTTGGTTTTCTTTGTTCTAAATTCTCAGTACCGGTGTTTGACGTGGGTATAATTAGACGAGGGGTAAATATTGTGACTTCTGATATGTAATTGACTTGTTCACTCCTGAAAATCATTCTCTTCCCCATGTGGAGTCTAAATGACAACGTGGAGGGTGTTGCCATAACTTCTGAGACCAGGGGGAGGAACACCTCATGGGAGGGGGAAGAATAGAAGAGTAATTTTTCAGAGAGATGTTTAGGAGGCAAGGGGTGATAGGAACCTGAGGTCTGGAGTGAGTACTTTGCCATGACCTGGCTCTTGGTGAAATGTCGAGATGAGAAAACAGTCTTTGAGTCTACCATCAGGCCACACTTAGAGAAGAAGCCACATATTGCCAGGCAGAGTGTGTGTCACAAGAAAGGTTGAAACCATGGTTTTGAGTCTGAGGTGGAGGGAGCCTTTCCTGCCAGGGGAGACTGAATAGAAAGGAACGTGTGCCAGTGGGGGTGACGTGTTGTGTCCGTGCCTCAGAGGTTGTGGTGACTCCGCAGTGCTATCTGTTGATGGCCAGGGTGGCTGCTTGGCACTTAGCCAACCCTCAAATGCTGGTGTTCGTCCCTGGGAGTGCAGCAGTGGGGGTGGTGAGAAGAGAGATCTGAGGGCACGGGAGTGCTCACATTGGGCCAATAGAAGAGAAGTTTGCACTTTGAGATAAGATGAGAGAAGTATTATTTTGTAAAAGATTCTGTTTAGTCGTTTGACACAGAGAGAGAGGCCAAGCAGACCGAGTGGCTGGCAGAGGGAGGGGGAGAAGCATGTACCCCACAGAGCGAAGAACCAGATGTGGGATCCCAGGGCCCGAGGTGGGATCATGATCTGATGTGGGTTCATGACCCGAGCTGAAGGCAGACACTTAACCGACTGAGCCACGCAGGTGCCCCAGGATGAGAGAATTAAGGGCCAGTTAGTGGAGTCTGTGTTCTCGACCTCCGATGTGTTATCCATCTGTGATGGGGTGCTTCATGAGTGTTGTTTTCCTGTCAGGGTGGAGGGTAACCTTCTCATGTTGGGATGAGAAAAGCTTGTGTTCCAGGGAGTGTGACTTATCCAGGCCCTCCCGAGATCGTGTAATGTGGAGTTTGTCCCCAACTGTGTTTGATTCCAAAGATCTTGTCTTCCAGAGCCCCCACCTAGGTTTCATGACAGGCAATCTGTGAACAGCAGGAAGTCACTGAAGGCCATGGAGTTGTCACTCAATTGCCATTTTGAGCTTTCCTTGTGTGGAACTCCAAGGAGGACATGGAAATGGACGTGGCACTGAGCAGGAGCAAAGGATGGTTTTGTTCATTTTGGGTGGTTTGCAGGGACCTATTTTTGCACCTTAATCATTGGAGGAGAGAAATGTTAGTTGACAGCATGCTTGTTTTTTTCTGTTACATATCTGGGGATGACATTAGCATTTTCAGTGATTGCATTTTCCAAGAATGGGGCTTACAGATGGGCGAAAACTTAGAAGACATTTGATTGCTTTTCTCTATTTTTGAAAACAATTTCAAGTAGGAATCTCCCCGAAATAGTTTGTCTTAGGTTTCAAATGCTGGTAAAGCTTGCTTCCGTCGGGCACAATGAGAATGCTAACAAGTTAGTTTCAACCAAATGTCAGAGAATGTGTCTCTGGAGCTCATACCCTGGGATATTCAATGTCACTGGTTTTGCTAATTATCTTAGAGATTCTTTTTTCTCCTTTTAGTTACCTTACAACAAATAAATGAGAAGATCCATTGACTTAGACAAGGAAACAGGGAGCTTGCTAAGGAAATATCCCTATGGAAGATGAAGGTATCAGGACCCTTTCAAATACTTTTTGTGATTTCATTTTGGTTACTTCCACCTCTTGTAGTTCATCCTACTGACCTATTTCATGTGGTCCACAAACTGTCCTGATTCGAGAGAAGCTTCAAAAATGCAGAGCACTCTCTCTCTATTTTGAAAGGAGTCACACATTAGTAGATAGGTTTGTCTTACATGATGCTATTTTTGAATTCTGATTCCTTATTTCATATGTTTTATAGATCAGGGAAGGCAAGAAACATCTTGCAGAAACTCTGAATAAACATGAGTTTCTCACTGAGGATGTTCTGAAATTGAAGGTAAGAATCACTTCTTTGCCTGAATTGTGTCCTAAAATCAGAAATAAAATTAGTGAGTTATCATCATCATCCTCATCCTCATCTTAAAGATTAATTGATTGATTGATTGATTTGAGAGAGAGAGAAAGAATGAGTGGTGGGGGGCAGAGGAAGAGAGAGAATCCGAAGCAGACTCCATGCTGAGTTTGTAGCCTGATGCAGGGGTCAATCCCATAACACTGAGATCAGGCCTTGAGCCAAAACGAAAGCAGAGAGACACTCCACCGATGGTGCCAACCAGATGCCAACCATGTGCCCCAAGGAATGCATTATTATTACTCACTCAAAACGTTTTGTTGAAGGAGAACATCAAAAAGGTTGAGGCAGTTAATGAAAAGTTAAATGACACCCTTCGTTGGGCACTGGCTCACTTGCAAGCTGAGAGAGAGAAGAAGGTCAAGGATCAGGATGTGGTAGGAGTTGGCTGTTGAGTTTTACCTTAATATGGCTCCGGGAGCCTTTTGGTTCACTGGGTGATGAGAGTGCAGCATCTTCACTTGCTGTTGACCACAGTAGAGAGTTGGGTTCTGGGCACTGAAACTCCTACGGAGCAGTGAGCTGGGATTTCACTTAGAACCACCATGATGAGGATTGCTCTTTCAAGGACTAGGAAGTATGGATGATTTCACGGCGAGGCAATGAACCCATCATTCAGCCCTGCCCTCCAAGATCTGTAGAGAATCCCCACAAGACACTTGGGCGATGAAGGGCAATGGCTGGCCCAATTGTACAGTGCCTTCCTCTTAAGGCCAATCAGAGCATTTTCAATGTGAAGAGGGGAAGATGTGTATATATGTATGTATGGGGATATATATATGAAAGAAAGCCACTAAGAAATCCATTTGTGAGTTCTTTGACGTGAACTATTTTCCACTTTGCTTACATTCTCCTGATTCTCTTAGGCCTTAAGGGCTTTCTTTGTTGCACTGCATGATCCTGTCCTGTTAGGCATCCTCACATTATACTGTGATCATGATTTCTTGAATGTCTTTTCTCATATCAGTCCTAAAGGGCCAAGAAGAATTGGAGGATGGAGAGCAGAGAGCCTTGAGGGCCAAAAAAGAAACACTGCAGTGTATGTTATTCTGGGGGAAGAAATCCCCATACGGTGGCAATGAGTTTGCATTGGGAAGGGAAAGAATGCCTTCTTGCCTTCAAGGTCTTCCCCTTCTCTTTTCCCCATCAAACCCAAGTTCTCAGGTCATGTGCACATACACACACATTCCTTTCCAGAATGTAAAGAATTATTGAACGACCACTACAATGCCCTGAGTTCTTTGAAAACAACTCAAGAAGCTGAATTGAACATGCTCATGAGGTAAGTGGATATTGTGGTGGATTTCTCTAAACAAAGACAAGTGGCTGCAGGAGAGTAAGCTCTTCCTATGTGAATTGTCACAAATACTGTTGTATGAAGTTATGTGACGGCCTGTCTAGATACTTGTATTTCTTTAGAATTAGATCTTGAGTATTTTTGCCAAATGCATTCTGTAGAATTGTGCCTGCCCCTGATGCCTTGATGTGTGTAACCTGCATTTCCCTTTCTGTTCTAACTGCTTGTCGTGCTTGTTGTGTGACTCCTTGGAGTAGAAGAGGGAAGGTACCATCATTACAAACTTTGATACCTGGATCCCCTCTGGGTCTGTCTGCATTGTCCTTTAGGTTTCAGTGTCATCACATGTTCTTATCAGCCCTGAATTCAGTCACTTTTGGTTCAGTACGAGACTTGGGTCAATAATGTGGATAGAAAAATGGAATTGTCTTGCTGCAGAAACACTGGGAGTTTCTTTGTGGAAAGTGGGTTGGGGCTTCAGCAGTCCCGGATCCCTTCATTCAGTGTACAACTGACATCCCTCACTTTAGCCCAGTCCCTAAGAAGGCCCGGGTATTTCCCCTCCACCTGAGTTTTAGGTGTAACTCTCTTGGCTCCCAGTCAAAGCCCGTGGTTTCACTAGGGCTCACCTTTGCTGGCTGACCCTGAACTTCACTCGTTTCCTTCTAAGCCCATGCCCATAAAGTTGTTCAGCTTCTTTATAGTTCACTTGCGTCTTCCAGAATGTATTGATGTGTCCTGGGGAGATTGGCTCCCACTGCCAGGCTGCTTTCTCCTAAGCTTCCTTCTTCTCCATGTGGTTCTCATTTTTCTTCATGTGCTCCTGAGAAATTGGGTGCATTCACTCATACGAGTTGGCTCTTTTGTCCAGTGTTTCCTTTATTTTCTCAGGAGGAGATCAGGACCTTAGAGTCCCTCATTCACGTGGAAAAAATAAAACTATCCCTGTCTTCCCTGGAGACGCAGCTTTGTGTTATTCCATCCCATACCGGGGGTGGGGGCTGCTCTGTGTCATTGGCATCTTGGTTCTGTTCATTGGTAAGTTCTTTGGGGGGTGGGTACATTGTCCTGACCACCTTTCCGTCTTCTACACCTTCCACCTGAGCCACTCCATCACAGCCGGTCCAGAAGGCATTTGCTGAAGGAATCCCTGAGAGGCCAGAAGCAAATGCATGTGTCTTTCTCTGTCTAGAGCTTTTGACTCAGTTTCTAACGGTCTTTTTGCATGTGTTCTTGAGTAAATCAGGTGTCCTGTTGAAACCCTTTAAATCAACACCATGAACAAAAGAGTCTGAGGGCAACACAGCAAACCAGCCTTTCTAAGCATCCTCCTTTGCTGCTTTCACTTCAGTGAATTCAGCCTTGTTAAAGTCGGTTGACTCCATGCAGTTGATAGTTTTCCATCTTAAATCTGTTGCATGGAGATAACGCTGTGAGTATGTGACAGTTCACAGCATTTTACACTTCAGGACATATTGTCGGCACTAAGATTGGCCTCTTCAAAGGAGGACTTCCATGTAGTCTTTCAATATTTGTTGTAGTAAGTTCTACTCTTGCTATTTCTCGTTTGGATGTGAAGGCATCTCAAACTATAAAGATCATTAATATTACCACTGTTAATGAACTAAATGAGCCCATGGGGGAGACCATATTTAATGTTGTGTATGCATCTGGGTAATCAGAATAGCATTAAGGCTTTCCGGAATGGCCAAGAAAATGTTGAGGAAAGAATGTTCTGTTGATGCCAACAAACATGATTATGAAGTGAATTTTTGCTCAGGTGCTATTAAGAGAATAGTCTGAGAATATAGGGAATCCGTGAACGAACCTGCCCATGATAGCAAATAGCAGTCCTATTGGTAGAACACATTGAAAATGTGCTACTACAATAATATGTGTCATGGAGGATAATGTCTAGGGATGAGTTAGCTCATGCAATGCCTGTTAGGCCTCCTATAGTAAATCGGAAAAGAAAGCCTAGGGCTCATAGGATAGCAAGAGATATCTTGGTATTTCCTCCTTGAAGGGTGGCAAATCAGCTGAATACATTGACTTCTGTTGGAATAGTAATAATTACAGTAGCTGATGTAAAGTATGCTCGTGTTTCACCGTCGATCCCTACAGTAAACATACGGTGGGCCATATGATAAAGCCAAAAAAACCAATAGATATTATTGCTCAGACTATTCCCACATACCTGAAGGGCTGTTTTTTGCATGAATAGTAGGTGAGATTCTCCTGAAACCTTGTAAAATGAGGACACCTACTTCGTGGTGTCCAAAGAATCAGAATAGATGCTGATAAATACTGGGGTCCCCTCCCCTGGCTGCGACAAAGCATGTAGTATTAAGGTTTCAATCTGTTAATAGTATAGCAATTCCAGGTGCCAATATGGTAGTGATAGGAGCAGCAAAACTGCTGTCATTGGGATGAACCCTGTGAATAAGGGGGTTAGGTATTGGGATTGCAGGGGGTGAGTGTTATATTAATAATAGTAGTAATAAGATTAATAGTGCCTGGAATAGAGGACACACCTGTTAGATGTAGTGAGATGATTGTTAGATCCACGGGTGCTCCTGTGTGAGCTAGACGGCCAGCTAGAAGAGGGTAGACAGTTCATCCCGTTCTGGCACCTGCTTCCACCATAGAAGAGGCAAGTAATAGCAAAAAAATGGTAGGAGTAATCAGAAACTTATCTTATTTATTTGGATGAATGCTTCATCTGGAGAGCCAGTTATTCGAGGGCGTAATCGATTTCCAAAACCACCAATCAGTAGAACTACAAAGATAATTATTTCATGTGCATGGGCAGTAAGATTCAATTATGAACTTGGTCGTCTCCTAGTAGAGCATGCGGCTGAACTAATTCAGCACGGATCAGGAGACTAAGAGTGGCACCTCCCATGCCAGCCCACACACCAGATAAGACTTAAGAGTGCCAGGTTTATGGTTTGTGGAAAGTAATCAACGATATATGAACATCGATACAATGACTAGAAAATCATTAGACTACAAATCTAAGAATAGAAGTTTAGCCCTCTTCCTGCCAAGTTCTGTGGTGTAATATCACAGTGAATCAAAGCATCAGCTTCAATTCCGCTGGGGCTTCTTCCATCATTTTTCACCTACGTGGTGGGAGAAGTAGATTGAAGCCAGCTGATTTGGGTATTTACCTGTTAACTAAGATTTCACAGGATGGAAGCCCAGCGATCTAGTAAGGGCTTAGCTCAATTCAAGTGTTTGAATTGCATTCCACTGATGTAAGATAGATTCTTGCAGGCCTTAAATTTTAGTTCGGGAGTTTGATAATACTTAGCGCTTTGAAGGCCCTTGGTCTTCTTAGCCTAAACCTCTAGTCCAGAATTGATACTAGTAGGGTTAGTGGGAGCAATATGGTTGAGATTACAATCAGTGGTGGTAAGAAGGATATCTTTTTTCTATTTTCAAATTGTTGTTTTATATTGCTCATCGAAGGGAATATAGTTAGTGCTGTAGTGTAGGTTAGTTGAATGTAGAAAGTTTAGTGATGCTGTAATAGCTCTTAGTGCTGGGATAATAATTCTATCATTTTTTATTTCCTGAATGATTATTCATTTGGGGATGAAACCTGAAAGTGGGGGGAGGCCTCCCAGTGAAGTATTAATATGAAGGTTATTGAGGTAATACGTAGTAGTTTACTTCATGTGTGGGATAATGGTAGTGTTGTTGTGGATGCATTTTATATAAATAATATGAATGTAGTGAGTGTTTTTATGATGTCAACTGTCAAGTTAAGGATCATCATATGGTTATACACTCTAATGGCTGCTATTCATCCTATGGGCAATTGATGAGTAGGCTAAGATTTTTCATATTTGAGTTTGGTAAAGTCCTCGTCAACCTCCTAGGAGTATGGATGTAATGGCTATTTCTATTAATAGGTTGGAGTTGATGGATGGTGAGATTCACATAGAATGGCTAGTGGTGCGATGTTTTTGTCACGTTAGAAAGATTAGGCCTGAAGATGATAAAATTCCTTGTGTTACTTCCAGAACTCAAGTGGAATGGGGACAATCCGAGTTTTACTGTTAGGGCAATAGTTATTGTGGTTGATATAACAGGGTTAGGAATTTTTGAGAATGTTCATTGTGCGGAGAACAATAGGTTAATAACAATTGCTATTAGGAGCGTAGATGCGGTGGCCTGTGTTAAATATTTTGTAGATGCTTCAGTGGCTTGTAAATTCTTTTAGAAGAATAGGGATAATACCTAATATCTTTATTTCAAAACCGATTCAGATTATGAGTCATTGAGAACTTAATATTACAAGGAAGGTTTCTGAGATAACGGTTGCTATAATGGTAATGAGAATAATATTTTTAGGTTTTATTATCCTAGGAAGGATAGGCACCAACCTTTTCAAGGTATGGGCCCAATAGCTTATTTAGCTGAATTTACTGTAGAATAGGGTGTAAATGGGAAGCACGGATTTTTGACATTTTTTTTTCCTTAAGATGAAGTTTGATTCCTATCATTCTAAAAATAATAGAATTTATACCTCTCTTATTTATGCTATCCAAGTAAATCTTATGTCAGACACATTTCTTACGTTTGAGCTGCAATACTTGCTGTAGTGATGGGTAGGGATACATGTCACATGCATAAGGCTAGTGTGAGGGGTAGAAAATGTTTTCATAGTAGGTGTATTAGTTGATCATAATCGGAATCATGGGTAGGATGCTCGAATTTATAGGAAGGGGATTGTTAGGAGCAGAGTTTTGATGGTGAAATTAACAGTATATAACAGTTGTAGTATATACGGGCTGTGGAAAGTGCCAAAGAATAAAATTGTTCTGAGAATATTTATGATGATGATGTTGGCAGATTCAGCTAGGAAGAATAGGGCAAATGGGCCTGCTCCATATTCAGGGTTGAACCCAGATCCTAGTTTGGATTCTCCTTCTGTTAGGTCACATGGGGCTTGGTTTATTTCTGCTAAGGTTGAGATGAATCCTATTATGGCCAATGGTCATGCGGGGAAGATGAATCATAGGTGTTCTTGGGCAATGATTAGTGTTGATAGTGTGAGAGATCCACTTATTTTAGGGCTGATAAAAGGATAATTGCTAGTGTTCCTTCACATGAGATTGTTTGAGCTGTGGCTCGAAGAGTTCCTGTTGAGTTATATTTTGAATTTGAGGCTCATCCCGATCACAGGATGGAGTATACCGCGGGGGCTTGATACAGCTAATATGAATAGCACACCTCAGTTCATATTCAGTGGGTATGGTGTGGGTAGGGAAATTCATAGAGTTAAAGCAAGTGTTAGGGCTAAATTGGTGCTGTAATAAATATGGATATAGAAGAGTGGTTGTAGCGATTCTCTAGTGACAAGTTTTACGGCATCGGCAATGGGTTGTAGAAGGCCACATGGGCCTCCAGTATTTGGTCTTGTATTATATATACATCATACTTTTTAGTTGTATATACCCTCGTACTTTTCGTTCTACTAGGGTTCAGAAGGTCACAGTGAGAAGGCTAGGAATGATTAGCGAGAGAATGCTGATTACACACACATTATGTTAGGGAGATCAATTGAAACTCTGGGAATAAAGGCTTAAGTTTTATGTAATTACCAGGCTCTGTCACCCTAACAAGCCCTTCTCTTGGGCGTGACTTTTTATTTTTTTTAAGATTTTATTCATTTATTTGACAGAGAGAGACAAAGCGAGAGAAGGAACACAAGCAGGGGGAATGGGAGGGGGAGAAGCAGGCTTCCCGCGGAACAGGGAGCCCAATGAGGAGCTCGATCCCAGGACCCTGGGATCAGGACCTGAGCCAAAGGCAGATGCTTAACGACTGAGCCACCCAGGCATCTTGGGTGTGATTTAAAGTCAACTGGTTAATGGCAAAAGATGTATACGATCTGAAGAGAAACCAGAGTTTACAGTCCACTGGTTAGATTAAGATAATATCATCTATTAGTCGAAGGCGCTTCAATAATTAGTCCTTATTTCTTTTGTCCTTTCGACCTGGGAGAAATTATTTAATAGATAGAAACTGACCTGGATGACTCCAGTCTGAACTCAGATCCCATAGGACTTTAACTATCGAATAAACGAACCGTTAACAGCTGCTGCACCATTAGGATGTCCTGATCCAATATCAGTAGGAACTCTCAAATAGGATTGTGCTGTTGTCCCCAGGGTAACTTGTTCCATTGATCAAAATTTTTTGGATCAACAAATAATATTTTGACTGGCGAGTCTAGGTTTCTATCACTTGGAGTTTATTTTGTTCTCTGAGTTCACCCCAACCTAAACTGCGAACCCACATAGAAGTTTGTTATTGCTGGTCAGTTAGATTGAGGAATTTCTTTGGGCTAGTTAATTCAAGCTCCAAAGGGTCTTCTGGTCTATTTCTTTTTTTTTTAATCCCTGCCTCTTCACAGGAAGGTCAATTTCACTGAATGGAAGGAAGAGACAGTTAACCCCTCCTGTGGCCGATCATACAAGGCTTGATTTAGAGAACAAATAATTATGCTCTCCTTTGCAGGGTCTGGATCCCGTGGCCGTTTAATGAATGTCAGTGGGCAGCAGTGCCTCCAATACTGGAAATGCTGGAGGTGATGTTTTTGGTAAACAGGGAGGGTTTGTGTTTGCAGAGTTCCTTTTTCTTCTTTTAATCTTTCCTTAATTGCATGCCTGTGTTGCATTAACAGTTAGTTTGATTAAGTGATTTGTTAGATACATTTTATTTTTTTAACTCTCAGTGGTTATATGCTCTGAAATAAGATTATGCAAGGAGAAAGAATTCTTGTTACTCCTGTTAACATTATTGCTTCCACATTAATAGATTAACTGAGTGTTAGATAACGAGTTAAATATTTTTGGAATTAAATTTATTGAGCTTGAACACTTTCTTAATGACTGCTTTTAAGCCTATGTGGGTGTATTTATTCACTCTAAAAAGGGTTGTATCCTTTTTCTGAAAAGCTGTAACATTTAAGATTCTATTTTATTTTTTCAAGATTTTATTTATTTGAGAGAGACACAGTGAGAGAGGGAACACCAGCAGGAGGAGTGGGAGAGGGAGAAGCAGGCTTCCGGCTGAGCAGGGAGCCCGATGCGGGGCTTGATCCCAGGACCCTGGGTTCATGACCTGAGCCAAAGGCAGACGCTTAATGACTGAGCCACCCAGGTGCCCCTTTTTAGACTATATTTTAAACTTACAGTACATTTTTTAGGTTTTTTACGTAAAGTTTAAAGTTGAACTGATATTCTATTCTGGGTAACCAGCTATCACCAGGCTCGTTAGGTTTTTCATCTCTATACTGTCACTAATATGAAACATAGATGACTTCATCCCGATGGATTATTCATAGGTAGCTCCTCTGGTTTGGTGGGGGGTAGGGGCTTAGCTTAAATTCTCTTTAAGTTAGTCTAGCTAATTGATTATGCAAAAGGTAAAAGTGTTCATCTTTGCTATTTAGTACTTTTAATTTTTCTTTCATCATTCCCTTATGGTCCTTTCTCTATAGCTCCAATTAAAATTTCTCCTATATTTTTATAACTGTTTGTCTTGTGGTAATTTATAGTTGTTTGGGCTAGCTCTGCTTCAAAGTGGTCGTCTTTATTTTGAACTCTTCTGGGTATAAGCCAGATGCTGTATTTAAGCTTCACTTGGGTTTACCCAAGCACACTTTGCAGTATGTTAACCTTGTTACGACTTGTCTCCTCTTGTGTTTTAGTGCTTTTAATATGGGATATTTAGATTCTATGACTTGAGGAGGGTGATGGGCTGTGGGTGCGTGCTTCCTGACCCAATTCAATTAAGCTCTCTACTCTTAATTTACTACTAAATCCTCCTTTGGTTTTTAGTTTCATAAAAACTTTCCTGGGTGTTGTGTTCTTAAGTAGAAAATGTAGCCCATTTCTTCGCACCCCATGGGTTACACCTTGACCTAACTTCTTCCTGTGTAATGTTTGTGCTTACTTTTTTTCCCTTTTAAGGTTTTCCTGAAGATGGCAGTATATAGACTGAATTAGCAACGAGTGGTAAGGTTTATTGGGGTGTATCAATTATAGAACAGGCTCCTCTAAAGGGGTGTAAAGCACTGCCAAGTCCATTGAGTTGTCAGCTATTGCTAGTAGTTCTCTGGAGAATGATTTTGTTGAGCGAATTATTCATGTGTAGGGCTAAGCATAGTGGGGTATCTAATCCCAGTTTGGGTTTTAGTTATTGTGTAGTCAGAAGGATTGAAGTCACTCCCGTAGCTTCTTTTTGTGGTCATTGTAGCTTCTTACGGCTTAGTTAAGTCTTAACTTTTCTATTGCAATATCTTTAACACGTTTTACACCACAGGCCTATTAATTTGGGTTAATCAAATGACTGCGGTGGCTGGCACAAAATTTACCAAACCTATTTTAACAGAGCATAGTTGAACTTTCAGTCATGGCCTAATTTATCACTGCTGTATCCCGTGGGGGTGTGCTTGAGCAAGGCGTTGCGAGCTACTTGTATAGTGTTCTTGATCCCTGCTCCTTTTAATCATTTGTGATTTGGAGGGCATTTTCACTGGGAGGCAGAGGCTGGCATGTGTGATCTTATGAAGAATTCATGGCAAGGCCAGGACCGTACCTTTGTGCTTATGGATTCTAATGACTCACATAAGCATTTTCAGTGCCTTGCTTTCTGTATTAAGCTACAGTAACAGGTGTCCCTTGTGAAGATCTGTCATGGCTTGTAGTATTATGTTGGGAAATTAAGCATTGGTCCTTGAGGCCTATCATGGTAAGATTATGCAACAGGGGGGATTTAGAGTTAAAGGTTTTCTGTCTATAGATAGATTCTCAACTAAAATAGTATGCTGGTGTTATGAGTGGTTGGGATTATGTAGTCAATCATGTAAAATTTGAGATGTTTAACCTTATATCTGTTGCATATACTTAGCTGTGTTTTTGGGATTTGGCAGGACAACAGTAAGTATTAGTGTACCTTTTAAGGTTATGGGGGAGGGGGCTGGTTAAGCTACTTTTTTTATCTGTTGTATATGGTTACAAGTACTATGCGTGCTACTCTAAAATTCTATCTTGTGACCACTTATTACACCTATGGTTACGTGATGTTGCTAAGTAACGTTCAACTCAAGCCCAGCTACAAGTTATTTGATTGTGTGAGACCTTATGGTCCTAGCTGAGTGATACCACCTTTCCACCCTAAAAATTAAAAGATACCAAATGTATGACAGCGCAGTTATGTGTGATCATCAGCTGATTAGTCATTAGTCCATCAAGATGTCCCTGTAAGTAATTAATTACTCTAAGTAATACAGTAGATACATCCTAGAACACACAAACTAGAGACGAGGCCAGGAGAGAGCACTGTATAAAGAGATTAAAGTTTCCTGAAAGAGTTACAACATAAAATTGTCACAGGATTTACCTTAACCCTCTCTGTGTCCATACTAAGGACTGAGCTATTGTTTCCCGTGGAAGCTGCACTAGGTCCTGCTTTTGATGACGGCCAGAGAAGGGATGGAGGTTTATTCTGATTTCCATAGACTGGGTGGAAAAAGACAAAAACCCTCCATGGCTTTTACCATCTTAACACTGCTTCCTACACTCAGTTCCCTTGCGAGAGACAGGGGGTTTCCCACATGCCTCAGGTGACCCCTTTGGACTACGGGGAGCCCGGTTCCCACAGTCTTAAGGAAGGCTCTAGAAGGCATTGGTTAGATATTTGATAATCAACTGTGGAGAGGTCAGAGATCAACTAGTTGGAAATCAACAATGAAACAAAGGTTTCCTGATATACAACACAGGAAATGAAAACTTATCAGATTAAAAATTACCCATGCCTCAGGCAGTAAGCCATCAGCACAAACAGCACCTGTCCTTTCTACAAGCTATAGGTGGGTTATTCAGGTGTTTTACTGTATATTATCTGCTCTATATATCTGACAGGGGAAGATGTAAGTATTCATGACCAGAAATTACCTCAAAGAATTCATCTTTCCTCATTACTATAGTATTAGTCTCTACATGGAATTTCTTGTAAATTTTAGCACGACACGACCTAATAAAATAACAGTAGAGGACTGAAATTACACAAGATTCATTTCCCTATTGGGAAAGTGTAGTTGAGAACACAAAAATTTTTTGGAAAAGGAAAAGGGATCTCCATAAAGAGGAAAGAAATGTCTGCTTTCTTAAAGCAGATTGTCTATGGAATATTTACCCGCAAAGACAAATCAAGAAAGCTTACCAGGACATACAGCCTCTCATCTCTAATTCCATTCATGTTATTTTTCTCAAATCAAAGAAAAACACAGCCTTCAACATTGTGTCAAGGTGGAAGGGGCCCTGACCCATGTCTGTTCTCACACCCACTCTCAAGTTAAGTGTAACAGAGAGGTTGCTTGGGGGGGGGTGACAATCAGCAGCGGGGCGTGAGCTCCACCACTCACAAGGGACAGACCCAAAGAGCCCTGCCACCTGGGGGCTTCTGAGGAAGCAGAGTCCTGTCACCTCTGTGAGACAACCTGTTTCCTCTTGTAACCTCTTGTGATTATTTCCAGGAGACACAGAGATTGCCCACTGGAACAAGAAGCCAATCGAAGGGATGTTGCAGCAGAAATTAAACTGCTGCATTCCACATCGTGCTCCTTACCTGTCCACGGAGGGATGTCCTTGTCACGTTCTCCTGGCACTGGTTTCTGCCTCCTCGATTCCTCTGGTGGCCTGTCTTTGGATTTCTTCCGGTCTTGGAAGATGGAGATGAATCAATTTCACTAAGAATTACCACACCCAGGCCTCCCCTGGACAAGAAACTGCTTCTCTTTAGAAACCTCACAACGTCCTTCACCGAAGTGTCAATCTCCTGTACTGGTGTTTCAAGTGGGCAACCTCCCTGCTCTGCTCCACCCCGCCATCACCCCACCCAGATCAGGAGCCCTGAGATGTGGGAGAGAAACACAGCCATGTTCAGCTGGGGCAGAGCGCGCACAAGAGGAGGAGAGAAAAACATTCTTTCCCAGTTGTCCCCAGCCACCTTCTCCTGAAGAGTGATCTGAAAGAATCTGCACATCAGTCAAAAACCCACGCGCAGAGATTCAGTGGGCCTTTGATCATTTGCATTAGGTGCCGAAGGATTCAGAAAACACTGGGCAGATCTTGTGGGCTCCCTGGTGTCTGAAAGGGGGAGCTCTTGCTGCTGCAGCTGTTCTTACATCTCTTTTTTTTTGTCTTCCTGCGAGTGACAAATGCTTTCATCAGGCGGAGCAAATGTGGAGTAGGGCTTTTTAGTCTGCCCAGGTTCCTCTTATGAGAACTGAACTCTCATATACATTTTGCAATCATATAAGACATATTTCAGATAATTATCAAAATACAGTTGGCTCGAAGCGGTTGCTAAGTCATTTTGTATTCACTATTTAATGCTTGTGGGGATCTGAGCTAATGAGGTCTCCTTACCAGTCATGACAGCTCCCTAGTTTATCCTGCAATGAGTATCTTTCATCATAAAGTTTGATTCTACTTTTCCTCATATCCTTCTCATGTTTCTCCGGGCTACAACAAGTGGGTCTCTAGAATGGCACGGTCCTTTTTGTTGATGTGATTTGTCCTACACCAAACTGCTTCTTAAGGTTTATAGTCATTTCTACCACCTCCAGAAGCATGTCTGGGAACCACAGTTACCCATAGTCTGGCCAGCATTGGGGATCAGGGAACTTTGGTAACTCAACTGTTGAATATTTTCAACTAAACATCTGGAAAATTGTTTTCACATATAAAATCTCTAAGTGTCTTCTGAACAGTGGTGGTTATTTGTGCGTGAGCTTGGACTAAACACCATACCCTGTTTCAGAATCATCCACCAGCGTTCACCACTGCGGTTAGGAGCTGAACTCCCTTGTGGTTCCCTATCTTTTCTGCAACTAATTTCAGTTTCTCTCCTGCCCCTGCTCGCATTCTTTCAGTCCCAGCTTCCTAAGAGGGAAAGGAAACATCTATACCTGGTTGCCCATGTGGAATTCTGCCTTTCTTCCTTCCCAGGAATCTGAAGGCAGGACTCGAATGTCCCCACATACCTTCCACATAAACTCAACATTCACAAACCCAATTGCAGGGATGAATTGATGCCCCCGCCCCTCAATAAGGGACTAAAACCCTCAAACTTCAGCCTGCTGGCAAGTCTTCAGCAGCTCTGAGCTGCTCTTCACAGTTCCCTATTGCTACTTATAAATACATCAAATAAATATAAAAAGCACATATGAGATGCACTATGTGTCCGCCCAGGCCCTGGTGATTGGGATGGCATAAGCGTATTTCATTACAATGTAGGAAACCAGGCCTGACCAATGCATCACTACTAAACGCATAAGGATGAAGCAGGGCTTCCTGACTTGTCTAGGTTCTCTTGAGAGCCCTGAATTTTCAGTTCAAGCCTGGGGCCATGACACTGTCATAGAGACACCTTTCTGGGACATGGTGTCATTAACACTGTGCTATTAACTACTGGACATTTCGTACAGTTCCCGAGGGAACTCGTGCCACCTACCTCAAAGACACTAGTTGAGAACAATGCAAACCATGCTGAACAACAAAAACAATGATCTGAATTGCTCCCCTGTCAGGATATTGTCTCCTTGAAAAGGATTTTAGCTGGGAGGTGGAGAGGAAGGAAGGAAAGGGAAAGGGAAGGGAGGGGGAGGGGAAGAGAAGAGAAAAGAAAAGAAGGAAAGGAAGGAAAACTTAGTTCACAGGATTTGCGAATGCTGGCACGCCCCCAGTCACCTGCGAGCCATTAACTCCCATCTTTTCTGCACCAAGATACCATCAGGGTGCACCTCAGTTTTTCTCCAGATATTTCCTACCCAATATCTAGAGTTTAACAACGATAGACATATGGCAGTCATGAGACTATGACATTCTGATCTCTCTCACATTACAACTGAGCATGCACACTTTGAGTGATGTCACTAAGGTTTGCATTAGTGCTCTCAAGTGTGTCCAGGTCATTCTTCAACAGAACACACAGACATCAGGAACACATACTCATTAATTTTACCTCTGTTTTGAGAGTGTAATCCAGGACAAAGAAAGGATTTTTTTTTTTTTTTTTACCTTAAGTCTACGGGCTCCATAAGAGGGAAGCTTCTTTGGCCACATGGTTTCTTGAGTACATTTCTTTGCTTCATTGATCTACACAAATATATAATAAAGGATTCAGAATTCAAAAAATTAATTATGGTGACAGCAAAACCGATCTCCCGTGGGTAAGTCCTTATGGAAATAAAGGAAGCAATACTTTACATATGTGATGCTTGCTTTAAATTCAGCCTGGTATAGAATGGAATGAAAGGGACACTAGGATGAAAGAGGAAATGGCAAAATCAGGGACCTGGAAGTGGACATCATTCCACATGAAACCATAAAAATGAAAAAAAAAATGGGGGGTGATTGTACCTTCTGTTCAAAATGCATATTTTTTTTGCAAGTTCTACATTTTCCTTCATGCAATTCTTAATCTTCTCAGAAATTTGATCTAAATTAACCAGAAAGATAAACAGTTAATCTCTAAGGTGAGTACCAAAACCAATAAAATAAAATTACCCACTGCATCAACACAAAAGGTGTGTGATCCCGCACTATGGGCACATGTAACATTTGAGCATTACTGTGGTCTGGGAAGAAAGCACGTTTTAGTTAGTAGCATTAAATGTTGGAAACAAATATGAAAATAAGAACCCTATTTCAATGAGGTTAATCTTTAGGGGAAACACAGTAAAAGCTCTTAGCCTAATATCCCATCATTAAGCAACACTCATCTTAGAATATATGAACAGTTCAAATTGTTGTCATCACCGGCAGAGAAATGGACAAAAATCAAGTACCCTATTCCTTATATTCTGCTCCTCCATTATCAAATAAATAAATCAGTGCAATTAATTTAAAAACAGAGGTTAAAAATCAAAATCCCTATTAAAAATAACCCACCTAAGTTCTTCCAGGTTTTCCCCCACTTTCACCCCCATGCCTTGAAAAATAGAGAGAGAATAATTATTCTAAATGTCACTTCTTTGGTACTCAGAGAACTCCAATGTCTTTCTGCTGCCCAGCAGAGTCCCCTTCAGGAGAACCAGAGTGGGACGTGCAGATGGACATGGTCCTGGAATCAAACACCCTTGGGTGCAATGTCTGCTTTACTACCTAGTGGCTAGAGGCGCCGGCTAATTCCTCATATTCCTAAATCTCAAGATGTTGAAGGGCGAAAATGCAAACGTCACCACCTGCATTACTGGTAAACAACACTCAGGAAACGCTCACCTTACAAGTGGATAGCACATGTAAAGCACCCAGAACCGAGCCCAAGACGCCAGAATCTTCTCACATGGATTTAATTCTACTACTGTACCCCAAACTGCAAACTGATCTTCTTTCTGTACAGTGGGAGAGCTCTGTGGCCCAGAGGTCACCTCTTCTATACCATCAATACTGTACTCATCATAGAAACGCCAGCATTTGAGGGCCTACTATGTGCAAGGTCACTTAATCGTCACAGTCCCTGAAGCCCATACACAATTCATTATCCCCCTTTTGCATCCTGTCCACTTCCCCTCTCTCTCCACTGGCCTTAGTCTCCCTCCCCTCAAGACTCATAACACACGCTTTTTAAACTTCTCTTGTGACACACACTTTGTCTGGCAATATTTGGTTTTTCTCCAAGCCTTGAGCTTCCTGACAGGCTCAAAGTCCCTTAATCTGTACATTTCCCCCAATAGCCAAGTCATGTCAACGTACACCTGCCAGATTTCACACACACATAGTCACTGGCTTCTTAAACATTTCTAACCAGAGGTAAACTCATCTGCTTCTCCCTAATTGTGTAGTCTGTTCCTCCACCTGGTCACCTGTCTCAATTGGTGGCAACCCAACCTGTGCTGTCACCTGGGCCTCAAACCAGGAAAAGCAACTGTGAAGAGTTAAGGGGCTAACCGGATCAGATAAGTCAATGTATTTACTTCTAGCTGGATTAGAAACCACATCAAACAATTGTATTAAGAAAAGATTACCAGGCGGGGTGCCTGGGTAGCTCAGTCTCTAAGCGTTTGCCTTTGGCTCAGGTCATGATCCCAAGGTCCAGGGATCCAGCCTTGCATCGCGCTGCCTGCTCAGCAGGAAGTCTGCTTCTCCCTTTCCCACTCCCCCTGCTTGTGCTTTATCTCTTGCTGTGTCTCTGTCAAATAAATAAATAAAATATTAAAAAAGAAAGAAAGAAATAAAGAAAGAAAGAAACCCATGTTGAGCTCCCTCCTCAGCAGGGAATCTGCTTCTCCCGCTCCCTCTGCCCCTTCTCCCTCTCCCTCTGCCCCTTCTCCCTGCTCATGCTCTCTATCAAATAAATAAAATCTTTACATAAAAAAAAGATTATCAGGCAAACCACAGAATGGGAGAAGATATTTGCAAATGACCCTACAGATAAAGGGCTGATATCCGAGATCTATAAAGACCTTCCCAAACTCAAATCCAAACAACAAATAATCAAGTCAAAAAATGAGCTGAGGACCATGAACAGACACTTCTCCAAAGAAGACATACAAATGGCTAACAGACACATGAAAAAATGTTCATCGTCTTTAGCCATCAGGGAAATTCAAATCAAAACCACATTGAGATACCACCTTACACGATTTAGACTGGCAAACAGTGACAAGGCCATAAACAACAAATGTTGGAGAGGTTGTGGAGCAAGGGGAACCCTCTTACACTGTTGGTGGGAATGCAAGTTGGTACAACCACTCTGGAAAACAGTGTGGAGGTGCCTCAAAATATTAAAAATAGAGCTACTCTATGACCCAGCAATTTCACCACTGGGTATTTACCCCAGAGACACAGATGTAGTGAAAAGAAGGGCCATATGCACCCCAATGTTCATAGCAGCAATGTCCGCAGTAGCCAAACTGTGGAAAGAGCCGAGACGCCCTTCAACAGAAGAATGGATAAAGAAGATGTGGTCCATAAACACAATGGAATATGACTCAGCCATCAGAAAGGATGAATACACAACTTTTCCATCAACATGGATGGGACTGGAGGACATGATGCTAAGTGAAATAAGTCAGGCAGGGAAAGTCAATTATCATATGGTTTCACTTAGTTGTGGAACATAAGGAGTACCATGGAGGACATTAGGAGAAGGAAAGGAAAAATGAAGGGGG
>NW_027397367.1:24288-38425 GCF_003265705.2 Callorhinus ursinus | reverse complement strand
AAAAGCAGTCACTCCCGTCTCCCTGGTCTCCAGCCGCACTCCGTGCTTACCCGGCCTGTGACCGAGCATTGCTATCTCTGGCACCCGACCCCGTGTGGAGTCTCCAAACCCAGCAGATCCCTGCGGTCCGTTCCGTCGCCTCTCCTCCCCGGGAATGAAGGGGAGTCTCCCCAGCTCTGCCGCTTGTTGGGTCCCTGCTGGAGGAGCAGTGGCCCGACTGGGCCGCGGATCACAGTTTATGGCCACCCTGAGCTGAGAGCCCGCGCCTCGGCTCCGTCTCTGCAGCCGGTTCCCCGCTCCGATCCCTGGGAGCTCTGGCGCACTCAGGCACCCCCGGTCTCTCTGTGACCCCAAGGGTCCTGAG
This sequence comes from Callorhinus ursinus, assembly GCF_003265705.2. Taxonomy (NCBI): domain Eukaryota; kingdom Metazoa; phylum Chordata; class Mammalia; order Carnivora; family Otariidae; genus Callorhinus; species Callorhinus ursinus. The sequence continues at coordinate 38,061 of NW_027397367.1, read as the reverse complement.
ACTACACTGTCCTGGGAGGATTCCGCCCCCTGCTTAGCCACTGCGGCGAGGTCCCTCAGCCGAGGCGACTTCTAAAAGTTCCAATTTTGTGCTCCGCAGCTTTATCACTTGCTAGAAGTGGCTGGCGGAGGCCCCTTCCACCACCATCTATCCTCCCGAATATCGCCTTGGATTCACTTCTCCGCACGTCCTACCTTCCATTAAGTGGTCGCTTCTCTGTTCAGAGAGTTGTTGCTACTCTCCTGTTCGATCTCCTGTTGAGTTCGTAGGTGTTCAGAATGGTTTGATCCCTATTCAGCTGAATTCCTGAGACCAGACGAAATCTAGGTCTCCTACTCCTCTGCCATCTTGCTCCGATCCTCTAATAAATAAAATCTTAAAAAAAGAAAGAAAATTCCATCATGGATAAACCACACGGTCCAATAAGATCCAAACAAAACCTTTAGTACACATGGTAGAAAAAGACTCATTTCCTTAAAATAAATTAGCTTTCTGGCTTTATATTCCTGCCAAATAAAGAAGGCCTTTTCTAAAACTCATGGGCAAATGTCTTAAAAAGGCATTTTGAAGAAAAAGAAATATATTAATCCATAGGAAAATAATTTCAATTCTATTCTAATTAGAAAAATTGAAATTTGAAAAGTTGAGGGTTATTTTTCTCCTAACATGCCATATATTGAAGTGGTTATTATAAACCAGTAATGTTGCATATATGAGAAAATGCTCAGGCACATAATCTATGTGAAAGAGTATAAATCATTTTGGAAGACAATTTGCCATTATCTTTCACAATTAGAAATGTGCAATCCTGGGGCGCCTGGGTGGCTCAGTCGTTAAGCGTCTGCCTTCGGCTCAGGTTATGATCCCAGAGTCCTGGGATCGAGTCCCCCATCGGGCTCCCTGCTCTGCAGGAAGCCTGCTTCTCCCTCTCCCACTCCCCCTGCTAGTGCTCCTGCTCTCGTTGTGTCTCTCTCTGTCAAATAAATAAATAAAGTCTTAAAAAAAAAACAAAGAAATGGGCAAACCTGGGGCGCCTGGGTGGTTCAGTCAGTTGAGCTCCTGACTCTTGATTTGGCTCAGGTCATGATCTCAGGGTTGTGAGATCTCCCCCTTAACTGGGCTCTTTACTCAGAGGGGAGTGTCCTTGAAATTCTCCCTCTCCCTCTGCCCCTCACCTTGCTCAAGCCCACTTTCTCTCTAAAATAAATAAATAATTTTTTAAATGTGCCAACCTTCTGAACTAGACCCCCCTATTTTATTTCTAGGAATTTACGTACATGCATACATACCATGACTCCCCCCAAAATATTTGTGCAGTATTGTTTTCATGTGAAAAGTTTAAAACAACATAGGTGATCATCAGGAAGAAACTAGTTAACTAAATGTTACATACCTTTAACAAAATTACATAGTATGCATGTGCACATAGGGAGGCATGAGCAAGATATATCATTAAGTAGAAGCATAGATTGCATGGCAGAGCATTGTCTATATTGTATTCTATTTGTAAGATATAACATAGCATATTTTCCATAAACTTGTAGAGAGATTATTGGTTTATTCGGGAGAAATGTACCTCAGGTTAAGAAAGTTCCATATTTAATTGTCACTTTATACTCTTATCGATTTTATTTTATTATTTATTTATATATTTATTTTTACTCATCGATTTTAAAGCTGAATATGTTACTCAAAATAAATTAAAAATTTGAAAATAATTAAATATAATTAACTTTGATTCTCTAGGCCTTAGGTCTACTCATGAAACAAACTTGATATAATAAAAACATATTTTATCATTAATATACTAACTTGACTGCATGTTTTATAGTGCATAGATTCTATCTCTGACAGAACCATTACATCCCACAACTTCAAAACTTTCCAGCTCCCTAGGTTTTGCAATATTACAATCTCAAAAATAAAATTATTACCTGATAATATTTTCACAATATTCCAAAGAAAGTAATGAGTTAAAAATAGATTTGTTTTTTAAAAAAATATATTAAATAATTAAAATGATTCTTGAAAATACTTGTTTTAGTTTCAGAACCTTGTCTTAGTCAAAACAAAACAAAACAACCACACAGACTCTCTCCTAGATTAACTCATATTCTTTGTGATTTAAAATTCAAATTGTTGGGACACCTGGGTGACTCAGTCCATTAAATGTCTGCCTTCAGCTCAAGTCATGACCCCAGGTCCCTGGGATCCAGCCCCTGAATCCCGACTCCCTGCTCAGAAGGGAGTCTGTTTCTCCCTCTCCCTCTGCCCCCGACTCATGCTTGAGCTCTCTCTTTCTCTCTCTGTCTCTCAAATAAATAAAATCTTCAAAAAATATAAAAATTGAAAAATAAAATAAATTTCAGGTTGTTTGGCATTTACTACTGGCTATATTGTACTAGACTCACTTTCCCACTAATGGTTTGTTTGTATCTTTTATTTTTTCTTCTTACAAGATAAGGTAGTTCAGAGAAAAAGATTAGAAAATTTATTTTCTCAAATGTGTGGTGATTTTTCCCGAAAGCATAAAATTATTGACTATAAATCACTTAGAAAAATATTTAACAATTCTGGCCTCTTGTGTTTTCACTACATTTTCCCCCAATCTATATGTAGAAAAGACATAATTTGACATTTATTTCATGGAATAATTGGTTTATTCAACCAATGTCTTCCATATTCTAAAGGTGTGAAAAAGGAAAACCAGAGGCAACCAGTAGGAATGTTGAGGATCAGACTACGATTTTCTCTTGAGTAGCTTGTTCTTGCTTAAAGAGAATTTGATGAACTGTTGCATTTGCCATTTATCTCCCTCTGGATAACTGGAGGAAAATTTCTCAAGGATTCAGAATAAAGACACTAATATTTAATGTTTAAAATCAGAAAAAGAGCAAGGAAGATTTCCACTTAAGAGAAGAGCATGACCCACAGGATATCAGTAAAATGTTGCATGGAGTTGCTGGGGTTTATGATCTCACTTTGATTCTACACTATGAAATTTAACTTCTCCCAGTGCTGTTTGAATCTATTAAAGTTTCAAGTGCATTTCATAGTAGGTCACAGAGCAAAACTACCTTTCACTTTTCTCTCTTAGAGGATAAAGACAATAAAGAATCAAAGTGAATCAGTTAAAGCTCAGCCCCATGTCTTCTTTCATGTTCAGATGCCAGGCAGTCATCAAAGTAGCATTGGGGAATAACCAGATCCCCAGGGACTGGCAAATTCCTTCTCCCATGTGTAACCAACTTGTTAAGTTACTGAAATGTCCCTCTAGGGAAGACTTGAGGGAAGAATCTTTAATAGTATTTTGCTTCATTGCAGGGTCCTTTCCTCAAGCTGCTCTACTTCTCAAGTAAGAGGATCTGGGTCTGTGAACTAGTCATGAATCCCCCATTGTGTTGATTCAAATTATCTTTCTGTCCTTAGACCCATATTTTTTTCTGCTAATATATTCCAACTAACATCTTAGTAGGTCACCAAATATTTTATTTTTAAGAATCCTGTTATAAAATTTCCATCACCACAGATCCCTGTAAGTCAAAACTCATGTGGCTTAATTGTAGTAATGAGTTGCACCTTGTTAGGATGGCACCTAATTTTCCAGGACATCATTATTTTATCATTATTTTCAATATCAGGTGGCCCAATTCCACTGCTGCATTCCCCACCATCATCACTGGTCCTCGGGAGTTAGATACCCCAGAACATTTTAAGAATACTAATGCCCTTCTTACCAAATCATTTCTTAATGCCTTCATGAAGAAAATGTTCTCCAGGCTTTCCACAAGGTATGTGTAGAGGGTGGCTGAGCATATTACATTAGAGAAACTCCAAAATTCCCATCTTCCTGAGCCCACTGATTCCTTTTTCCACAGGGTCCCAGGGACTTTCCAGCTTTTCAACCTTATTTATCATAGACTGTCATTGAGTTCAAACTTCAAGTAGCGAAGGTGGAAGACAGCCAGTTCATCATAACCTGTGCTCTGGATGATAGCACCACTGCCATTAAATTCAGATCATTCAACTGTTATATTTCATATTCTTTAACATCCACTCCCATATTTTCTTTCAAACTTCTGCTAACGCAACCCTTGAGGAGCTGCATTCCTTTCAGAGTAAAATACAACATTCTTGTGGAGCAATACTTGAATGTGTGTAATGACCCTGTTTTGTCATTAAAATTTTCCCTGATGATTAGCAAGTACATTTCCTTTTCTATTTGCATTTATTTTTTAATTTTCAACTTTTAATTGAAGTATATTTGACACATAATGATACTTTAGTTTCAGGTGTACAACATATTCAACACCTCTCTATGTTATGCTATACTCACCACAAGTGTAGTTACCCTCTGTCACCATACAACACCATTATGATACACCTGACTATATCCCTTATGCTGTACCTTTTATTCCCTTAACTTATTCATTCCATACCTGGAAGCCTATGCCTCCCACTCCCCTTCACTCATTTTGCCCATCCCTACCTCTCTCCTCTGGCAACAGTTTGTTCCCTGTATTTGTGGGTCTGTTCCTGCTTTTATTTGTTTTGCTTTTTAGATTCCACCTGTAAGTGAAATCTTATGGTATTTCTCTTTCTCCGTCTGACTTATTTCACTTAGCAAAATACCCTGATGTTAAATACGTTTTTATGTATTGGCCATTTGGATACGTGAAGTGACTGTTCTTTTAGATTTTCTGTCTTTTATTATTGATTTGTAGGAATTCTTTGGATAATTCTTTCTTTGAGATAGATAGACAGACACACACACTCACTCACACTCACACACACATTGTGTGCATTGCCTCTCTTCATGGACCTTTTGGTAAAGAGATGCTCTTAAATTTACTATTTTTCAATTTAAACAAATTCTTCTATGAAGGTTAAAACTTTGTCTTATTTCATAGATCTTTTTCCACTCGAAATTCATGATGAGGGGCACCTGGGTGGATCAGTCCATTGGCATCTGGCTCTTGATTTCACTTCAGGTTATGATTTCAGGGTCGTGAGATTGAGCCCCACATCAGGCTCCGGGCTCAACCAGAGTCTGCTTGAGATTCTCTCTCTTCCTCTCCCTCTGCTCCTCCCCACCCTGACTCACATATGCTCTCTCTCTAAAAAGAAAAAGAAAGCTTTAAAATTCATGCAGAATATTATTTAAATCCATCTTGTTGTACTTTTCACATTTATACCCATAATCAGATTGAAATTGATTTTTGTGTATAAGGTTGAAATGTCTTTTCTCCCACAAGGACATCCATTGACCTGGAACCATATATTGAAAGACTGTCTTCTTCCTCCACTGCAGGACACAATAGTCATGAATTGTTTTACTGTCCGTGTGTTGGAGCTGTTTCTGGACTCTATACTATTCCATTGGTCAGTTTGTTTAGCTTCCTTCTCAACTATAATGTTTGCTAGAAATTTAATCATCAAGATATGGAATGTTTCTATTGCAAGTTTGCTAAGAATCTTTGTTTTCCTATAAATGAATGTTGAAATCCTTTCTTGAATCTATGGAAATAATCTTATTATTCTTCAGTTTTATTCTGTCACTATCATGGATTACATTAACAGAACCATGTGGTGGTTGATTTTTCAAATATTAGTCACACCTCGCATAGTTCGAGTAAACCCTCCTTACTGACATATATTCACCTTTATTTCTGGATTTGATTTTGTAATATTTTGTTAAGGATATTTGTATCTATGTTCATGAGAGATATTGGGGGGAAAATTTTCCCTTCCGTTCCTTGTTTTTTCTCTTTCTTTCTTTCTTTCTTTCTTTCTTTCTTTCTTTCTTTCTTTCTTTCATTCTACTTTTTCTTCCTTTCTTTCTTCATTCTTCCATTCTTTGTTTTTTTTTGTAATATCCTTGTAAATTCTGAGTGCAATTTTAGGCTGACCTTATAAAAATAAGATAATAAACATGAAATGTCACTTTCAACGGCCCCCTGCCCGCCAAACCTGAGCCTGATAATCACCCTGACCCATACCCCTGACTCGGATCCCCCGCACCCCAAAGCTGGCCCCAGCGTGGACAGATCAGTGCTCCAATGTCCCTAGGCCCTAGGTCTACACCTAGATTGGCTTCTAAGTTTCTGGATCCAAAAGGCTGGCTCCAAAGCCCCACGGATGGCAGTAACTGAGCGACATCTGAGGACTCCAACGCCACAAAGAATTCCAATGCACTACTTGCAGCTCTGGAGGGCATTTAGAGCAGGACATCTCAGAATGCCCATCCCAACCAACGCACCAACTTGGCGCCCTCAGGCGGCCAACGCTGAGCCTGACGCTCAACATGACCCACTCCCTCAAGAAAAACCCACCAAGAGCTGGCTACAGTGCTTGCACATCAGGCCTGCTGTGCGCCTTGGCCCTAACTGGGACCCCACGGAGGCTTGAAGGCTCTGGCCCAGGTGCCCGGCTCCAAACCCCAGGGACCAGGGACACCTGACCAGGGCCAGAGGACTCAGCCTGCCAATAAACAGGAACACGTGCCATGGGGAATTCCGGGAAGCATTCCGAGCAGGAGAACTGTGCCAGTTCATCCCCACGAACCCCGAGTTCAACGTGCCCAGGCCGCAATCCCTGAGCCTGACACTCCCCGCCGACCCACGGCCTCAACTCAGACCCCGGGAAGCTCATCACAGCGCCGGCACATCAGGCCTGTCTTGCCCCTCTGCCCTAAGCCTCACCCTAGCTTGGCTTCCGAACAGGGTCTGGCCCCAGAGCCTGACTCAAAAGCCTCAGGGACTAGGGAAAATTGATTAGGGCCAGAGGACTCAGCCTGCCACGAAAAAGGAAAACGTGCCATGGGCAACTCCTGTAAGCATTCCGAGTGGGAGAACTGTGCCCATCCATCCCAACGAACCCCAAGTTCAATATGCTCAGGCTGCAATCCCTGAGCCTTGCAATCTTTGCTGACCCACGTCCTCAACTCAGACCCCGGGAAGCTCATCACAGCGCCGACACATCAGGCATGTCATGCCCCTAAGCCCTAAGCATCACCCTAGCTTGGCATCGGAGCAGGTATGTCCCCAGAGCCTGGCTCCAAAGCCCCCCAGGGATGGCGGAAACTGAGCGACACCAGAGGACTCCAACGCAAAAAACAATTCAAACACACTACTTTAAACTGCGGAAAGCGTTCAGAACACGAGAAATCTGAATGCCCATCCCAGCCAATGTACACATTTTGCGCCTTCTGGCAGCCAACCCTGAGCCTGACGCCCAACCTGACCCACGCCCTCAAGACAAACCCTGGGTGAAGCAGTCCACAGTCCTGGCATGTCGGGCCTGCCCTGTCCCTAGGTCCTTACCTATAACTCGCAGGCCTCTGAGGCCTCTGGCTCCAGAGGCCTGGCTCTAAAGCCACAGGGATCGGGGGCATCTGAGCAATGCAGAGGATGCAGCCTGGCTCCCAGGAGGAAACTGAACTGCTGAGAACTCGGGGCAAAGCTTTGCGAGTAGAAGCACTCTGCGTGCCCATCCCGGCAAAATGCCTTTCAACGGCACTCTGCCCGCCAACTCTGAGCCTGACACTCACCCTGACCCACACCCATGACTCAGATCCCCTGCACCCCAAAGGTGGCCCCAGCGTGGTCTGATCAATAATCCAATGACCCTAGGCCCTAGGGCTATCCCTAGTTTGGCTTCTGAGTTTCTGGATCCAGAAAGCTGGCTCCATAGCCCCAAGGATGGCAGTAACTGAGCGACATCTGAGGACTCCAAAGTCACAAAGAATTCAAACGCACTACTTGCAGCTCCGGAGAGCGATCAGAACAGGACATCACAGAATGCTCATCCCAAACAACCCACCAACTTGGAACCCTCAGGCGGCCAACCCTGATTCTGACGCTGAACCTGATGCACTCTCTCAAGACAAACCCCCCAAGAGCTGGCTACACTGCTTGCATCTCAGGCCTGCCATGCCCCTCGGCCCTAACCAGGACCCCACATAGGCTTCTGAAGGCTCTGTCCCCAGGCGCCCGGCTCCAAAGCCCCAGGGACCAGGGACACCTGACTAGGGCCAGAGGACTCAGACTGCCAATAAACAGGATCACGTGCCGTGGGGAACTCAGGTAAGCATTCAGAGCAGGAGAACTGTGCCGGTCCGTCCCCACGAACCCCAAGTTCAACGTGCACAGGCCGCAATCCCTGAGCCTGACACCCCCCGCCGACCCACGGCCTCAACTCAGACCCCGGGTAGCTCATCACTGCGCTGGCACATCAAACCTGTCATGCCCCTCAGGCCTAAGCCTCACCCTAGCTTGGCTTCTGAGTGGGGTCTGGCCCCAGAGCCTGACTCCAAAGCCTCAGGGACTTGGGACACCTGACCAGGGCCAGAGGACTCAGCTTACCACGAAAAAGGAAAATGTGCCATGGGCAACTCCTGTAAGCATTCCGAGCAGGAGAACTGTTCCAAAAAGAGGAGCAAGACATTCACGCTGACTAAAGACACTCACGCTGACCCACGCCCGAGACCCTCACCCCCAGGAACCTCGACATGGCGCCGGCACATCAGGCCTCCCGTGCCCCTATGTCCTAACGTTCACCCAACATTGGCTGCAGAGGGGTAAGTCCCCAGACTCTGGCTCCAAAGCCCCAAAGATTCGGGACTCAGGCTGCCAGCCGGAAAGAAAACGCGCCACTGGGAACACAGGAGGGCATTCAGAGCAGGAGAACTCTGAATGCCCATCCCAAGAAACGCACAAAATTGCGCCCTCTGGCGACCCTCCCTGAACCTGACGCCCAACCTGACCCACGCCCTCAGGACAAACCCTCGGGGAAGCAGGCCACAGTGCTGGCAAGTTTGGCCTGCCCTGCCCCTAGGCCCTAACCCTATTCCTCTCTGGCTCTGGCCCCAGAGGCCTGGCTCTAAGCCACAGAGATTGGGGGCACCTGAGCAATACCAGAGTATTCAGGCTGTCTCCCAGAAGGAAACCACAACATTGGGAAATAGGGGCAAAGCTTTCCGAGTAGAAGTCTGCATGCACATCCCAGCAATATGCCATATTCAACGGCCCCCTGCCCACAAACCCTGAGACTGACATTCACCCTGACCCACGCCCCCCACTCAGATACCCTGCCCCCCAAATCTTGCCCCAGCGTGGCCAGATAAGTGCTCCAATGAACTTAGGCCCTTGGTCTATCCCAGGTTGGCTTCTAAGTCTCTGGATCCAGAAGCCTGGCTCCAAAGCCACAGGGATGGCAATAAATGAGCAACACCAGAAGATTCAGCTTGCCAAAAACAATTCAAACACACGACTTGCAACTCCGGAGAGGGTTCAGAACCAGACAACTCTGAATGCCCATCCCAACCAACGCACAAATTTGGCGCCCTCTGGCGGCCCACCCTGAGCCTAACACAACCTGACCCACGCCCTCAAGACACAACCCCCAGAGCAGGTTACAGTGCTAACACATTAGCCCTGCCGTGCCCCTAGGCCCTAACCGTCACCCTAGAGGCCTCTGAGGGTCTGTCTCCAGGGGCTTGACTTCAAAGTCCTTGGGATTTGGGACACCTGAACATTACCAGAGGACTCAGCCTGCCACTAAAACAGAAAATGTGCCATTGGGACCTCCGGCAAGCATTCAGAACAGGAGATCTGTGCTGGCCCAACCGAACAAAACCCAAGTTCAACGTGCCCATGCCGCAATCCCTGAGCCTGACACTCCCCCCGACCCACAGCCTCAACTCAGACCCCGGGAAGCTCATCACAGCGCCGGCACATCAAGCCTGCCATGCCCCTCAGCCCTAAGCCTCACCCTAGTTTGGATTCTGACCAGTCTGTCTCCAGGGCCTGGCTCCAAAGCACAAAGGATTCAGGACACCCGAGCACTATCAAGGGACTCAGGCTGCCACCCGGTAGGAAACCGCACCACTGACAACTCTGGAAAGCATTCAGAGCAGGAGAACTCGGAATGCCCATCCCAGCAAAACTACACTTTCTTCGCCCCCTGGCGGCAAACCCTGAGCCTGACACTCAACATGACCCAAACTCTTAGGACAAACCCCCGGTAAGCAGGTCACAGTGCTTACACATCATGTCTTCGGTGCTCCTAGGCCCTAACACTATCCCTCGCTGGCTTCTGAGGGCTCTGGCCCGAGAGGCCTGACTCTAAAGCCACAGGGATAGGGGGCACCTTAGCAACACCAGAGGATTCACCCTGTCTCCCAGAAGGAAACTTCCGCATTGGGAACCTGCGGCAAAGGTTTCCCAGTAGAACTCTGTGTGCCCATCCGAGCGAAATGCCACTTTCAATGGCCCCCTGCCTGCAAACCCTGACCTGACTCTCACCCTCACCCACGCCCCAACTCAGATCCCCTGCCCCCCAAAGCTTGCCCCAGCATGGGCAGATCAGGGCTGAAATGATCCTAGGCCATAAGCCTATCCCTAGGTTAGCTTCTGAACTTCTGTCCCAAGAAGCCTGGCTTCAAAGCCCCAGGGATGGCAATAGCTAAGCAATGCCAGAGGACTCAGCTTGCCAAAAGAATTCAAAAACACTACTTGGAAATCCGGAGAGTGTTCAGAACACGAGAACTTTGATTGCCCATGCCAGCCAACGCACAAATTTGGCGCCCTCTGGCGGCCAACCCTGAGCCTGACACTCAACCTGACCCACGGCCTCAACTCAGACCCAGGGATGCGCCTGTCATGACCCTAAGCCGTAAGCCTAACCGTAGGTTGGCTTCTGAGCGCTCGGTCCCCAGAGCCTGGCTCCAAAGCCCCAGGGATCTGGGACACCTAACCAGTGCCAGAGGATTCAGCCTGCCACTAAAAGGGAAAACGTGCCATTGGGAACTCCGGTAAGTATTCGAGCAGGAGAACTGTGCCCATCCATCCCAACAAACCCCAAGTTCAATATGCCCAGGCTGCAATCCCTGAGCCTGACATTCCGCCCTGACCCATGGCTTCAACTCTGACCCCAGAAGTCTCATCACAGCGCCGGCACATCAGCCTTCTCATGCCCCTAAGCCCTAAGCCTAAACCAAGGTTGGTTTCTGAGCGCTCTGTCACTAGAGCCTGGCTCCAAAGCCCCAGGGCTTTGGGACACCTGACCAGTACCAGAAGATTCTGCCTGACACTAAAAAGGAAAACGTGCCATTCGGAACTCCGTTAAGCATTCAGAGCAGGAGAACTGTGCCGGTCCATCCCAACGAACCCCAAGTTCAATGTGCCCAGTCCGCAATCACTGAGCCTGACACTCCCCCACCCCACGACCTCAACTCACACCTCGGGAAGTTCATTACAGCGCTGGCACATCAGGCGTGTCTTGGCCCTATGCCCAAAGACAAACCCTAGGTAGGCTTCTGAGTGGTCTGTCCCCAGAGCCTGGCGCCAAAGCCCCAAGGATTCGGGAGGCCCGAGCAGTATCAAGGGACTCAGGCTGCCACCCAAAAGGAAATCCCACCACTTGGACTCTGGAAAGCATTCAGAGCAGAACTCTGATCGCCCATCCCAGCAAAACTACACTTTCTGCGCCCCCTCGCGGCAATCCCTGAGCCTGACACTCAACCTGACCCCCACCCTCAAGTCATACAGCCCATCCCAAGCTCGCCACAGTTCCCGCAGACCAGGAGTGCCGTGCACCTGGGCCCTAACCCTAACCCTTGCTTGGCTTTGGAGAGCGCTCTCCCTAGGTCCCTGGCTCCATGCCCCAGGGATTTGGGCCACCTGAGCAACACCAGAGGACTCAGCCTGACACCACAATGCAAAATGTGCCATTTAGCACTTCAAAAAGCACTGGGAGGAGAACCCTGCATGCCGTGCCCCTGGGCCCTAACCGCAAGCCTAGATTGGGTCCTGAGTGCTTTGTTCCCGGAGGTCTCGCCCCAGAGCCCCAAAGGCAAGGGACACCTGAGCAATACCAGAGGACTGAGCTTGCCACCCAGTGAGAAACCCCACCGTTTGGAACTCCGAAAGGATTCACAGCAGGAGAACCCTGCATGCGCATCCCAGCGCACCCACCCTTTCAGCGGTCCCCCGGCCGAAAAGAAGAGCAAGACACTCACGCTGACCCACGCCTTCAACCCTCACCTGAGGGAACCTCGACGCAGTGCTGGGAGGTCAGGTCTCCCGTGCCCCTATGTGCTAACCCTCACCCTCGGTTGGCTTGTGAGGGGTCAGTCCCCAGAGCCTGGCTCCAAAGCCCCACAGATTCGGGACACCCAAGCAATATCGAGCGACTCAGGCTGCCACCGAGAAGGAAAATGCGCCATTTGGTACTCGGGAAAGCATTCAGAGCAGGAGGACTCTGAATGCCCATCCCAAGGAATCCACAAATTTTTCGCCCTCTAGCGGCAAACCCTGAGCCTGACACTCAACCTGACCCACGCCCTCAAGACAAACGCCCAGGGAAGCAGGCCATAGTGCTGGCATGTTGGGCTTGCCGTGCCCCTAGGTCCTAACCCTATCCCTCTGGCTTCTGAGGGCTCTGGCCCCCGAGGCCTGGCTCTAAAGCCACAGGGATTGGGGGCACCAGAGCAATACCAGAGGATTCAGCCTGTCTCCCAGAAGGAATCCACACCATTGGGAAATCGGGGCAAAGCTTTCCGAGTAGAACTCTGCATGCACATCCCAGCAAAACGCCACATTCAACGGCCACCTGCCCACAAACCCTGAGACTGACATTCACCCTGACCCATGCCCCCCACTCAGATCCCCTGCCCCCCAAATCTTGCCCCAGTGTGGCCAAATCAGTGCTCCAATAACCCTAGGCCCTTGGTCTATCCCTAGGTTGGCTTCTAAGTTTCTGGATCCAGAAGCCTGGCTCCAAAACCCCAGAGATGGCGATAAATGAGCAACACCAGAGGACTCAGCTTGCCAAAACATTTCAAACACACTACTTGCATCTCCGGAGAGGTTTCACAACAGAACAACTCTGATTGACCATCCCAACCAACGCACAAATTTGGCGCCCTCTGGCGGCCCACCCGGAGCCTGACACAACCTGACCCACGCCCTCAAGACAAACCCCCCAGAGCAGGTTACAGTGCTTACAAGTCAGCCCTGTCGTGCCCCTAGGCCCGAACCGTCACCCTAGAGGCCTCTGAGGGTCTGTCCCTAGGGGATTCACTCCAAAGCCCTAGGGATTTGGAATGCCTGACCATTACCAGAGGCTTGGAAGAGGACAGGCACAACCCGGGGAGAGGCCCTGTGCCCCCTTCTCTAGCTCTGTCTTATGGTAGACGACAAGAGAGCGGTGAGAGAAACCAGGTGGGTCACGGTGCCCCGAGGGCTCTACATGGTCAGCTAGGTGACCTCCCAGGCTGAGACCATGCCAGACACACCAAGGGTACTTTTCTTCCTGGACATCACCTTAGTTCTCAGAGCCTCAGGCTCTGGGCAGCTGCTGGCTATACCCGGAGGTCTGTGGTACAGACACACATCTGTCTCCCACTCTTATGTCCTTGAAAAATGAGAAGAGGAAAAGGGCTCTTCAACTGATGGGGAAACAGAGAGCAAAGCAGCAGGGCACTGCCCCCAGTCTGGTCCGAAATACTTTTACTCCTGTGCAATGGCCCTGAGCCTCTCCCTAACAGCCTCCACGCTGGTCCTGTGCAGTACCATCTGTTCTGGGTCCTTCTGACTGGAAGGTGATGGCTGCCTCTTCCAGGTCCCCTGGTTGGGTGGTGAGAGGCAGAAGCCTTCCTGGGGTGAAGGGATGCCTCACTGGGAGTGGGAGCTCAGAGCTGTGCTATAGGCTAACCCACCCCTTGTCCATTTCTCCAGGCTGCTGATGGAGGAGATGACGTTGGGCAGAGCT
>NW_027397367.1:0-24278 GCF_003265705.2 Callorhinus ursinus | reverse complement strand
CTTGTAGTCCTTTGGTGGAGGGACCCTGGTAGGCCTGGCACTGACCTGCTCCCCTTGTCTCTAGCGCCTGGTTCACATGAACATGCCCATCTCCAATGAGGACATGACAGTCCACTTCACGTCCACGCTGATGGCCCTCATTCGGAACGCACTGGAGATCGAGCTGGCTCCAGGTGAGCAAGGCAGCATCTGGGGAGGGCACCAAGCCAGGACCGGGCTGTCTCACTCCAGAGCCACCCCCAGGTGGGTGTGCAGGGAAAGGGGGTGAGGAGTTTTGTCTGGAGGCGACCAAGGAGAGCTGCTTATGGTGCCTCTGTTGGGCACTGACCTTATCCCCTGATAACCACCCTGCCTTTGAGCCTTGTAATGATCCCATTTTCATGTGCGGGAGCTGAGGTGCAGGTTAAATGACCTGTCCATGTTACCCAGAGCATGTGACGGCATAACATAGGTGCACATGAGGTAGCACCCTTCCAGGGTGCAGCGTCTGTGTGCCTTCTGTCCATTCCCCGTAGTGACCCTGGGCCCTGTCAGGTCCTCTCCTGAGCTAACTGATAGGACTGCATAGCCTGTGCCAAATCTAGGAGAGAATAAACCTCCAGTGTATCCTTTCCACCTTCACCCTCCTGTGAAAATTAGAAAAATTAGAGCCACCAGAGGGTATCTGCACTGTCTCTGCCCCCACACCACCCTCCTGGCTGCACTCGAGCCCTTGAGCTCAGCCATTTCATTTGTAGCGGATGAGTCAAGGCCAGTCCCGTACACTGCCCCCCTTGCACTCTAGGTTCCGTTCTCATCATCTACCCAAAGATATCATGCTAGAAATTCTGCACCCTGCTTCTTGCCCTGTCAGTTTTTCCTCCCTATTGGATTCTTTGTATCAACATATAAACAAGTTATGATCCCTCCCATCTTTAAAAGGTTTTCTTCTCCCTCCATTGGCTTCCCTATGTTTATTCTTCCCCTCCTCGCGACCAACTCCTCGAGAGACTGGTCTGTATTGTCTGTCTGGTCTCTCTTGTTCGGTCTGCAGGTGGGTTTCCACTGCAATGTTGCTGGAGCCGCTCTTGCTGAGCTGTTCAGCGACCTCCGTGTGCTCAGTCTTCATTTTACCTAATCCACAGCTCAGCCCTTCCTCCGTGGTCGTGTCCGCCCGCGGCTCAGCCCTTCCTCTGTGACCGTGTCCGCCCACGGCTCAGCCCTTCCTCCGTGGTCGTGCCCGCCCACAGCTCAGCCTTTCCTCCGTGGTCGCGTCCGCCCACGGGTCAGCCCTTCCTCCGTGATCGTGTCCTTCTTTTTGAATCCCTTTGATGTTTCCTGTTTTGTTTTCTCATGTCTCCCACCCTCTGAATGTCACTGTGCCCCTCAGACTGTTCCCTTTGCCATGTTTGTCATTCCACCTATTTTCATGGCTCTAAATACTGGGAATTCCAACTGTGTTTTTAGTGCAGGCCTCCTCCTGAACTCCAGACCTGCATTCTGCATTCTCATGTGACTTTTTACTGTCTCCCCTTGGAGGCCCAGGAAGCATTCTAAAGTTCACTTGCCCAAACTTGAACGCCACGTGTTCCCCATGATCTTTCCCGTCTCCATCAGTGGAAACTCTGTTCTTCCGGTTAGTCACTCAAGACAAAAACTTCTGGAGTCATTCTTACCTCCTCTTTCTTTCTTTCTTTCTTTCTTTTTTTTTAAATCCTTTTCCCAGTTTTGATCCATATATGATCTCTTGTCATATCTCTTGACTCCACCTTCATAATATACCAGAATATGATCACTTCTTTGTCCTCTCCCACTGCTAGCTCCTGGTCCAAGCCGCTCTCTCTTGGGTCTTGACTCAATTCTTAGAGTAGCTTCCGACTGGTCTGCCTCTGTTCTTGTCTGCCTGCAACAGAACAGCTAGAATGATCATGTTAAAAACAAAACCAATAAAATTAATAAACCTCTGGCTAGACCAATCAAGAAAAAAAGAGATAGAAATAACCAGTATAAGGAATGAAAGAGAGAACACCACTACAGGCCCTGTTGCCATTAAATGGATAATAAGGAAATTTTATGAACAACTTTCTGTCAATAACTTCAACAACTTAAATGAAATGGAAAAATTCCTTGACACCAACAATCAAGCTCATTCAAGAATGGATAACCTGAGTGGGTTAAAAAAAGGAAGAGAGAATCTGAGTAGCACTATAGTTATTAAAGAAATTTAATTATAGTTAAAAGCCTTCCAACAAAGAAAATCGCTGACCCAGTAGCTCCATAGGTGAGGTCCACCAAACATTTAAGGGGGAGATAATACCAGCTCTATATAAACTCTTCCAGAAAATAGAGAAAAAGTGGACAATTTTCAACTTACCATAGTGTGCTGACATTGCTCCGACATCATGATGAGAAAAAGACGTTATAGGAAAAGAAAGTGACAGATCAGTATCCCTCATGACCGTAGACACAAAAATATTCCACCCAGTTTTCTCAGACTGAGTCTGGGTGTATATATATCTGTTTTCTTGATGACAAAATTAGGGTTTATCCCAGGAATGCAAGTTGAGTTCAAGTATAAAAAATCAATCAATATAATTTAATATATCAAAGAAGTAGAACTATATGATCATCTCAATAGATGCAGAGAAAGCATTTCACAAGAATTCTGTATCTATTCATGATTTTACAAATTCTGCATAAAGTAGAAACTGAAGGAAGCCCCCTCCATCGGATCAAGGATATCTATGAAAAACCTTCAGCGAATGACACACTTAACAAAGAAAGACTAGCCCCTTTTCCCCTACGATCAAGAACAAAGGAAGTATGTCTGCTGTCACCATTCTTGTTCAACATCATACTTTAGGTCCTAGCCATTGTAATAAGTTAAGAAAAAGAAATAGGAGGCATACCAATTGGAAAGGAAGAAATAAAACTGCCTGTATTCACAATTGACATGATAATCTATGGAGAAAATCTGAAAGACTCTAAGAAAAAGTGAATAAAATGGCGGCATTACGGGTCAAGCAATGCCAAGGATGCCTGGGAGCCACCAACATCTAGAAACGGGCAAGGAAGAATTCTTCACTAGAACATTTGGAGGAGGCACGGTCATGCTGACACCTTGATTTTGAGCTTCTGGTCTCTAGAACTGAGATAATAAATTTCTGTTGATTTAAGCCATTAAAAAAAGTAACTAAAACCATCCACAAGTATAGAGCAAGGTCAGAGGATACAAGGTCAGTGTGCAAGAAGCAAATGTATTTCTATATATTAGCAATTAAAATTTGAAATGGGAAAAAGGTCTATTAAAATCACACCAAAAACATGAAGTACTTCTTTCTTGTTGGATAACTCTAAAAAGTATATATGTGAGGGCGCCTGGGTGGCTCAGTTGGTTAAGCGACTGCCTTCGGCTCAGGTCATGATCCTGGAGTCCTGGGATCTAGTCCCGCATCAGGCTCCCTGCTCAGCAGGGAGTCCGCTTCTCCCTCTGACCCTCCCCCCTCTCATGCTCTCTCTCTCTATCTCAGTCTCTCTCTCAAATAAATAAATAAAATCTTTAAAAAAAAAAAGTATATATGTGAGATCTGTATGTTGCAAATTTCAAAACATTGAAAGAAGCAAAGAAGATCTAAAAATTAAGCACTGCATCATCTTCATGCATTGGAAGATTCCATATTGTCATGATGTCAGTTCTTCCCACATTCATCAATAGAATATATCTTCACCCAATCAAAATCC
The DNA here is from genome assembly GCF_003265705.2 of Callorhinus ursinus. Lineage (NCBI taxonomy): Eukaryota > Metazoa > Chordata > Mammalia > Carnivora > Otariidae > Callorhinus > Callorhinus ursinus. The sequence continues at coordinate 20,558 of NW_027397367.1, read as the reverse complement.
CAACATGTTTTTAGGTAGAAATGTAAAAATTAATTCTAAAATGTATCTAGAAAAGCAAAAGAACTTGAATAACAAACAATTTTGAAAAGAGAGCAAAGAAAACTTACTCTACCAGAATCAAAGACTTTCTATAAAGCATGTCAATTGAAGCGTATCGTTTTGGTGACAGGACAGAGACATGGGTCAGTGGAACACAATAGAGACTCGTACTTACATTGCCAATGGATTTTTGATGAAGTTGTAAAGGCAATTAATGAAGAAAAGATAATTTTTTCAACAAATGGTACTTGAAAAAATTTAGACAACTATCCAAAAAAGGGAAAAATCTTGACATTTAGTGTCTTAGTCGGCTTGGGCTGCCAATAACAAAGAACCACAACTGAGTGGCTTAAACACAGAAATTTATTTCTCACAGTCTGGAGGCTGAAAGTCCAAATCAAGGTGCCAGGAAGGTAAGTTTCATTCCTGGGCCTGTTCTCCTGGTTTGTAGGGTGGTCACCTTCTCACTGTGTGCTCACATGGTCTTTCCCTGAGTGCATACAGAGAGTGAACGAATTTTCTGGTGTCTCTTCTCATAAGGACACTAACTCTCTGGGTCAGGGTCCCATCCTTCTGAACTCATTTCACCTGATTGCAAACACAGGAGAGAGTTTTTGGCAATTTTGAGTTTGGCAAAGATTTTTGAAGACACCAAAAGCATGAGCCATAAAAGAAAAATTGAAAAATTGAACTTTATCAACATTAAAAACTTTTGCTCTTCAAAAAGACATTTAAGAAAATGAAAAGACAAAGCTAAGGCATTGGTGAAGATATTTTTGAACCATGTATCTGATATAGGATGAGTTTCCAGAATAGATAAAGGTCTGTCACAACTCAGTAATAAGAAAATAAACAACCTAATAAAAATGGGCAAAGGATTCGAATAGACATGTCACAAAATATATATATATATATGGTAGGCAAATAAACACCTATAAAGATGCTCAATATCATTAATCATTAGAGGAATCCAAAATGAAGTCTACGGCCATACCACCCTGAACACGGCCGATCTCGTCTGATCTCGGTAGCTAAGCAGGGTCGGGCCTGGTTAGTACTTGGATGGAAGAAATCCAAAATGAAGCCATAGTAAGATAACACTACCTGGTTATTAATACGACTAAAATACTTTTCTAAATGACAATATTAAGTCCTGGTGAGAATGCATAATATGGAATTCTTCTGATCCTAGTTTGGCAGTTCCTTACCGTATGGCCCAGCCAGCCCACTCCCAAGTGGGAAGAAAAGAAAACATACATCTGCACAAAAACATATATGCAAATGTTCACAGCTTTGTTTCATAATCTCCTCAAAATGTAAGCAACTCAAATGTTCACAACTGGTGAATGGATAAACAAATTGTGGTCTATCCATACCATAAGGTAGTACTCCACAGTCAAAAGAAACAGGCTACTTATACACTCAACAACATGGACTGAATCTCAAAGGCACCACACTGAGTGGAGAAGTCCTACTCAAAAGCCAATACACCCGATGACGTTGTTTGTGTGGCATTCTGGAGAAGGCAAAACAGACCGAGACAGAAAACACACTAGGGATGGGACGGGGTGAGAGGAGGCCAAGAGGTCAGCTACAAAGGGAGCACAGAGGGACTTTGGCAGTGGTGCCATACACCATGACTCGATTGTGGGGGTGGATGTGTGGCTTTATGGATTTACCAAAGTTCATAGAATGGGATAACTGAAAAGGGTGGATTTCATTGTATGTACATTATACCATAGTAAACCTGATGCTTAAAAAAGATCAATCAGAGTATTTTATCCCTCTTCTGCTTCCTATCTCAACATCTGCTCCCTGCAACCCCTCACCCCTACCCCCTGCTCAGTGAGCCTTGCCTTCCTGGCTGGTTGTGTGACACACCAAGGCCTTTGCACCCCCTGCGCCTTTTCTGCCTTCGGGGTCTTACACACACACCACGTTCTCATGAGACCTTTCCTGACTACCCTGTCCAAAATTTCAGCCCTCCTAATATTTCTCATCCCTCCCTACTTAAGCTTTTTCTGCACCCAACACACTAGATTTTGAACTTACTGCCACTTTATTGTTGAGTCAAGCCACATGGTGCCACAAAGGCGGCCCCTTTGCTTTTGTTCCATCACCTAGAATAGTCCCTGGCACGGGAGGGTGCTCACTTGATAGTTTTGAATGGCTGGATGAACAGCTGGACCGCCACCATATCTGGGAGAAAGGGTGGGCCTGGGTGGGGAAGAGCTTTCTGGGGGGAGGGAGGGGCCTGGTGGTTCCTGAACCCCAGGCCTGCAGGGCCGCCCTGGAGCCTGCTCCAGGCCCCTCTCTCAGACTGTGTGCCAACCCACATCCCACCCGCAGCCAGGCCCCAACGCCAGCCCCATGAAGCGCTCCATCTCCACACTGGCGCCCCAGCGTCCCCACGTGGCTCATCTCTACAGCACTGCCCTGGACCGTGCCCCAGCCAGCCAGGCTGCGCTCCATCACGACCACCACTGCCATCACCACAGGGACAGAAAGCAGAAGTCCTTGGAGAAGGGGCCCAGCCTGTCCGCAGACACAGATGTCGGTGCGTGCGAGGGTCCCACCTATGGCCAGGGCCTGAGGCATTCCTTTCTGTGCTTCCAACATCCAAATGGCCTGAGTAGGGGGCTGTGAGTCCCAGGTCTGGGGACCAGGCAGGATCACTCACGCACCTCAGCTCTCCCCCTGGGCCCCCCTGCTGACCCTGGGGACCGGATCTGGGCTGGGGGTGTGTCTCCCCACCTGGCTTGCTGTGCTGACTTCCCCTATTCCTGGCCAGCACCCAGCAGTGCTGCAGGACCAGGCTCACCCCCGGGAGAGGGGCCCACAGGCTGCCGGAGGGAGCGCAGACAGGAGCGGGGCCGGTCCCAAGGGCGGAGGCAGCCCTCTTCCTCTTCCTTGGAGAAGCAGTGTTTCTACTCCTATGACTGCTTTGGGGGCCAGGAGCCCTCACAGCCCAAACCCTCCCTCAGCAGCCACCCCACGTCACCAACAGCTGGGCAGGAGCCAGGTCCCCCGAGACCAGTAAGACAGGACCCCCCTCACTGCCCCTCCTTACGAGCCCCCCCTCCACCATGCTCCGAATCCTCCTTCATGTCCTGGTTCCCAGGCCTGAGTCTGCGCTAAACCCCTCCTTGCTCCATTCCTCCTGCACCAGCCCGATCCTCCCCTCCCAACTGCCCTGGACTGGCCTCTGGTCTCCCTTCTCCCTGAGCTGTGCCTGTCCCTTTGTTACCCACTGTTCCCCAACCACCTCCCCAGGCCTACCGGCACCAGTGGCTTTCCCCCCTCCACCACACACCCTACCAGTCCCCACCCAGGGTGCCTGCCTCTCTCCATGCCTCATCCCCCACCTCCATGGTTCTCACCTGCATTGGTCTCTGGTCTGGGACTTTGTTTTTTTTTTTTTTTTCTCTGTTCTATTTGCTTGTAGGGTGGTGGTTCAGTGAATGGGAGCCCCTTGTTGCCAACATCCGGTGCTAGCCCCCCTGGCTGTGGTGGGCGGAGGCAGCTCCCCCAGACTTCGCTGACCCCCCATCCCAGTGTCACCTACAAGATGGCCAACTCTTCGCCTGTCCACTTTGCTGGGGCACAGACCAGCCTCCCCACCTTTTCCCCAGGCCGGCTTAGCCATGGCCTTTCCGAACACAACGCTCTGCTCCAGAGAGACACCCCCAGCCAGCCCCTGGCCGCCGGGTCTAGGATCGGCTCTGACCCTTACTTGCGGCAGCGTCTGGACAGTGAGGACACTGCCCGCACCCAGCCCGAGGACACGCTTACCTTCGAGGAGGCTGTGGCCAACAACTCAGGCCGCTCCTCCCGGACTTCCTATGTGTCCTCTCTGACCTCCCAGTCGCACCCCCTCCGCCGCATGCCCAACGGCTACCACTGCACTCTGGGGCTCAGCTCGGGTAGCCGAGTTCAGCATAGCTACCACCACCCCGACCAAGACCACTGGTGCTAGCCGCACCTCCGCCGCGCGCCTGCTCAGTGGGCGCGTTCCAGCTGATGAGTTTTATCATCCACGCTGGGCTCCCAGGGATGCGCAGGGGCACTGAGGCAGGGGCAGCAGACCCTGGGAGGAGGGGCCCCGCCTTTCGGGCAAGATGGGGGGAGGCCCTGCGGCTCCCCCCCACCCCCCCGCCCCCACCTCCTCTTTCGCACTGGACCAATTCCTAAAGCCCTTTCAGAGAGGGACGTGACTCTCTCTGTCCCCTTGTATGCTGCCTGCCTGGGTCTTGTACCACAGACCCTACATGGGAAGTCGCTGCATGTGCTGAGTGGGACCCTGTCATTCTGAATCCTGTGTGATGGCTCCCAGCGTCTGTCACTGGGCCACTTTTAGGAGGTCTGGATCTGGTAGAAACCATCCTTTATCCACATGTGTGGTACGGAGCCCGCCATGTTTACACGCCTGGCCAGATAAGACAGAGTTGATGGTCAACCGCAGTAGCCTCGGGAGCCCGGCCTGTGGCTCTGTGCATTCTTGTTGGCGCCCACAATCACAAACACAAACACATCTGGTGTGGCTCTTTGTACCTGAAACAGCAGGTGGACACCAGAAATACACTCATACACTCTCTGTCCTCTCCCAGATGCTGTCAACCTTGACAGGGACCAAATCTGGAAAACATTCTTGCTGTTGGTTTTGGTTTTTAATCGAAACACCCTTCCCTCTTTTGTCAACTCCATATACTTGATCTAGAAAGAAGAGGAAAACAGAAAAATGGGAAGGAAATAGTAACAAAACTTAAAAAAAAATCCAACCTGTAGGAAGCTCTCAGCTCTTTGGGGTGTGTGTGTGTGTGTGTGTGTGTGTGTGTGTGTGTGTGTGTGTGTGTGGCTTGTGCGAGGAGATGCTCTTGCGTCCAGCCTGGGTGGCCCCCCAGCTCCCCTGGCTTCTGCTGCTCTCGACCAAGTGCCTGACTTCCGAGCCCTCTCGTGCCAGGCTCCTGGGGGCGGTGACGTGAAGCCTGTGTGAAGCGTGGGTGAATCCTTGGAACTGTTTCCAGTTCCAAATATCAACCAAGTAGAAAGCTGGTGTCCATGGAGAACACTCATATAACATCCAGTGGGACAGTTTTAGTTGGAACCGAAGCGGCCATTTCCCTCTTTTCCTCCCAGGAGTGGAAGGGTTTCCTGGGAAGCCACAGAGCAGTGTAGAGCGTGTCATTTTATGGGGTGTTTTCAGTCTGTTCTACATCTGAATCTCAGGGACGGGTGCCTGCCAAAGAGGGCATGGTATCTGTTGTCGTGAAAGTTTCTTTTCAGATAAGGCCAGAGAGAGGGAGTGGTCATGGGAAGAGGGAGAGGTGGGGGAGTGGAGATGGACCCAGCGGGGCAGGAGGGAGGGCATTTTGGACGGCCCGACTGAAATGAGGCCAAAACTCGGAGTAAGCGATGGGGCAAGGAGAAACTTGGTGAGTGATGCTCAGGTAGGAGCCATCTGAAGCCCAGCACTGTGGCACAAGACATGGGAAAGCAGGAAGCGAAACGGAAATCCAACCTCATGGCCACTGTCAAAAGGGAAACACCGTAGGTGGGAGGCTGTGGATAAAATGCCAGGAAACCCTTTGTTTTATGAACAAAAGGAATATTTAGATGATTAGATTTTGGTGCATCCTCCGTGTTTGGAAATGTCAGATTATCTCTTCGCTGGATCATTTGAGTGTTCCCATTGGCTGTTGCCCCGTGACTCACCTTAAAGAAACGGCCTGTGACATGTGTGTGCGTTTCTCTTTGTGGAGGTGTGTCCCAGTGAGTGGATGTCATTAACCCATAGGGCTATGAAACAAAAGACACACATTCAGTAGAAATAAATCACGTAAGACCACCACCTGTTCTAGGGTTTCAGCATGATTTTGACCAAACCATTTTAGAGAATCTCCTTACTGGAAGGCACAACACTCTGAAACTTTAAGATTACAGAGTATTTTACCGCAATAGGAAATAATAACTGGAATGGTATCTCAGACTCTGCATGAGATAGCTCTGTCCCTGTTGCATAGCAGAAGGATGTGTATTTTGATACTGATGTTTCATCTCTGCCCATGTTATTGTGAATGTATCCATTCTGTGCAGAACCACAGCTGCTTCCCAGGCCATGTTGGGTGGAGAATCACTGTTCTAGCCCCACACAGCCTCACCAGTCTGTCTGGATTCTTCTAGACACTGGAATTGGTGAAAACTACAGGGAGTGGGGGAAGAGATACTGTGTCTTATTTTCCTGACTTTGGATATTGTTTCTGTATCGTCTCTTCTCAGCTATCATGTTTCAACTGAGATCTCATAGTGAGTTGCCAAATTTGAAATGCATTAACCAGTTGTCTGCATCTGGACCAGTCAAGCAGTGGCTGTAGTTTGAATAAGTTATGTGTGCATGTAAAATATATACATATATACGTATATACTAGTATGTGCATGAAATGTATATCTTCGTACTTTTTGTTACAATGTACTCATTTGTTAATTTTTAATTATATTTGATATAAATCAAAGGTTTGTTGCAAAACTTTATATTTAAGAACAGTGTCAAAAAAAAAAAAAACCCAAAAAGAAGTCCCAAACATGCAACACAACCTGGACCTGCTTTAAAACAATGCTGTGATTGACGAGTTTGCTGCCCGATTAATATTGATCACCCAGACTTTGGATTCTGCTATTGTTTCTACAATGACATTTTGTATGAATCAACGTCCTTGGATTAAAATAAAACTTAGCAAAAAATCAAAACAAACCCCACCATGCTGCTGGGTGATGTATGCAAGAGGTGTGGGAGGCAGCAACCTGTGCATCCTCAGGAGGCAGGGCCACCTCTATGGGCGTGTGGGCAGGAGTGCAGAGCTGAGCAGCTCTCTGGAGAAAATAACCCCCTAAAACTGATTTGGGCCTGTTCATGATGCAAGTGTGGATCAGCCTGAGAATCTGGGTGGGGTTGGGGTGAGGGTCATGGGTTGGGGTCAGGGTCAGTGTCTGGATCAGTGTTAGGTTTAAGCATAATTGGCTTTCTTCCCCCTCCTCCATCTCCCTGGGCCTCCAGGCTAGTCAGGACTCACCCAGGGTCACACACGAGTCAGAGGTGAGCTGGAGCATTGGTTTTCAGCCTTTCACTCCTGGGCTCAGACAGAAGAAAAGTGAAATGTCCACCTGATCCCTGACTGTTTGAGATCCAACTCATCCCCAGTCAGGGGTTATAGGGGGCCTCAGAGGTTCTACAGGGTCCTTCCGCCCTCCCACCTGGGAAGGGTGCTGCTTGCCCCACTCTGCCTGGGCAGCCGCAAGTTCCAGCACGGCCCCACCCCACAAGGGCACTCTGTAGACACTAATGGATTCATATAGGCCTGACTGCTGTGGCCTGCCCACCCCCATGTGCAGCCTTCTTGCGGGCTGTTGGCGGCACCCCCCGGCGCTGGCTAGATCCTTCGTCCCATCTGATTGATCGGCAGGAAACAGGCAGTAGACAGGACAGCCCTTGTCCTCTGACCATCCAGGGAGGCATCTGTGGCCCTCCAGCTCAGGCCAGAAAGGGTCTTGACAACCCCCACAGCCATTACTGAGCTGACTGTGCTCCTGGCAGTGTAACAGGCCCATGGGCAGTGTGGACAGCCCCGCAGGATGTTTCCATTCCCAACGTCTGTGTGGTTGAGACAAGTGCTTCCTCCTTCACAGTCTCTTAACCCTCCAAATGTTGGATGTGGCCCTGTCCTCAATAGCCATACAGCCATTGAGCAGACTGACCTTGCAGTCCTTTGGCCTCCCGATTGTGATGTAAACCTTTGACATACGTATTTGTTAAGAATTAAGGTTATGGGAGTAACTGTGTCTCCCAGCAGGCAGTTTCTCAGTGAGGCTGCCTGGTTTCAAAGAGTCACATGCATGATTCAGGGACTGTGGCCTCCAGAAAGTCTGCCATGTGTGGATTTGTGGTGTGGAATAATTCTTGAGCCTCCCACTGTTTCAGTGAGTGATACTTTCCTTATCATCCTCACATTTGCTCTCTGTTCTTCATAAAGGAAAGAGAAGAGACTGGAGAATGAGCCAGTTTGTTCTTTGGGAGGAGCGATTAATGTGGGGGGCAGGTGTGACTACGGGGCTCCTTCCTCCCAAGGAGAAGAGTGAGGTCTGTGTGCCTTCCGGTCTCTGAGATGCGAGGACCCAATATCCAAGGCAGGAGCCTTGAGTTTCCTACCAACAGCAAAGTTGCTTCTTCAGCAAGTGGGAGAGCGCCTTGCCCTCATGGGAAAACAGCAAGAGCACTGGATGCGTGGCTGCAGCCCGTGACCCTAAGTGACCCCTTCCTTCCTTGGGCTTCAGATCCAAAGCAGTGCAGTCAGTCACCAGTGATGCGGAATCTGCTCCTTTCCCAGCCTGGCATCTCTTCTCACATCCAAGTCCAGCACTTCAGCTTGCCTTTGAGAACACCATTTCACCTGCCTACCATCCAGACAGTTCCAGAGGCAGACCCCATTTTCCACCCTCTTCAGAGATGGGTGTATGATCCAAGTCTACCCAACCCCTTGCTCTATTTTCTGGGTGCTCTGATGGCTTCAAAGATGAGACTGTGACCCAAGCCGGGCCAAAGACCCTTAAAGCCATGACTTTTCATGGAACCCAAGTGAAAGAGAAAACCTTCCCAGTAGAATGGATGGTGAGTGGGTGTCAGCCTGGAGTTGTGGGAGGCCCCAGATGCAGTGAGAGAGACTGTGCCTATGAATGGGGCCACCCCAGAGCACTTAGCAGCATGGAGGTTTGGAGAGGGTCTAGGTCACACTGTGAGAGTGTGAGCCTTTGGGCCTGCCAGGCCCAAACCCACTCTTGTCTCTTGCAGGGATTAAGGTATTTCTACCATTAAAAAATATTAACTTCTTTTACTTTAGTAAGTGTGTCCAGTCCCTTGCCATCCAAAAAAGAACTGGGTGACACATCAGGATCCACAATCCCTGAGACTCCCCATGCACAGTGTCCTCGCTGAGCAGGGTATGGCTGGGGGAGAGGAAGACAGTGAGTGGGGTCGGGTCTAAGGGCAGCCCCAGAACAATTCTGTCCCTGTTCCTTTTCTGTCCTAGGAGAGGAAAACCCCAGAACAGTGAGAGGAGAACCAGCAGGAAGATGAGGCCCTGGATGGCTAATTGGTCTGCCTGTTTTTTCCTTATTTCAGGGTCCATTTTATTATTGTGCATTTTTATTAGGAAATCACCCATTTCCTCTAGGATTCCAGTCCGATGCAATAGGTTTCCCTTATTTGACCTTTAATATCTGGTTGTATTTTTTTAAGATGTTATTTATTTATTTGACAGAGCAAGCGAGCAAGAGAGAGAGCACAACCAGGGTGAGCAGCAGGCAGAGGGAGAAGCAGGCACCCGCAGCGCAGGGAGCCCGACGTGGGGCTTGATCCCAGGACCCCGGGATCATGACCTGTGCCGAAGGCAGACGCTTAACTGACTGAGCCACACAGGTGCCCCTAATTTCTCCTCTTTTTCTAATTTTCTACAAAATTGTCACAATTAGTGAAGAAATATTGATATGTTATTTTTAGCGGGAGTCCGTATTTTATTCAGGTTCTCTCTGTTCTACATTTTCTCGCTCCAGGATCTGATGCCGGGCACCACGTGACATGTGCTCATCATGTGTCTTTAGGCTCTCCTTGGCTGTGACGGTTTCTCAGACTTGCTTTGTTTCAGTGACCTTGGCAGTGTTGAGGAGGACCGGTCAGGCATTTTGTAGAAAGTCCCCCATTGGGATTTACTTGTTTTCCTCCTGAGTAGACTGGGGTTATATGTTTTGAGGAAGCAGATCAGGGAGGTAAAGTGCTTTGTCATTACTTTACAAGGGAACACTTGTCACTGTCCATGTTAACGTTGGTCACCTGGCTGAGGCAGCATTGGTCAGGGTTCCCCACCAATAAGTTACTCTTTCCCATGTGCAGGAAGACAACTGCCCTGAGCTCCCACTTTAGGAGAGGAGAGTTAGCTCCATTTTCTTGATGAATGGTTGAGTGTCTACCTCTATTATTTGGAATTCTTATAGGAGAGGTCTATTCAATCTGGCTTATAAAAAGCTATGCAATTTGTTAATAAAAAGGCAACAAAGTAATTTAAAAGATCCCAATCCCTTTGGCTTCATTGACCAATTCATGAAACAGTCAGCATCCCGTTTAGCAAAAAGAAAGTGGCTCCTTTCAGCTGCAGGGACGGGGAGGATTTTTAAGGCAGAGAGGGCATTGAAAAAAAGAAATTATTAGAAAAGGATGCACTATTTTAGGCAATGTCCCACTCCTAAGGGGAAGAGAAGGGGCCATTCAGTTCATTTTCTAGGTTGACCGGTTAAAGTTTACGTGGAGGTGAGGGTGTGTGGAATTGCAGTTAGGTCAGGTAGTAAGTCTTGGTTTGCTGGCTTGGGTCTCTTGACATGAGTGACTCCATTTTGGCCCTGTGGTTTCTTTTTAAAAAATCGTTTATTTGGGAGCACCTGGGTGGCTCAGTCAGTTAAGTGTCTACCTTCAGCTCAGGTCATGATCTCAGAGTCCTGGGATCGAGCCCCACGTCGGGCTCCCTGCTCAGTGGGGGGTCTGCTTCTCCCTCTCCCTCTGTCTCTCCCCTCTGCTTATGCACTCTCTCTCCCTCTCAAATAAATAAATAAAATCTTAAAAAGAATCATTTATTTTTACCAGCATGGACACCAGGGTAGGTTATGTTCCAGCACTACAGTGTTTGGTCGCCGGCTCATTCATCTTTTGGTGATGGAGAGCACATTCCATTGGCTCCTGCTTTCCATTGACATCATTCCATCTCTGTGGCTCTTATCTTGGTACTTCCTTACTTTCTGATACGTCTAGATTATCCTGGCTCCTATACTTACTGTCCAAGTTCTAGCATCAGCAAGTTCTTTAAGGAGGTCTGGTTAGTAGAGAATGGTATTAAAGTCTTACACGTGGGAGCTAAATGTCCATGCTCAGTGGACAATGCAAGGCAATATATGCCTGTATTCCCACCTATGTCGACACACCTAATGATAAAGATTTCTATGTGGAACCATCTGCGTCCATATTAAGCTAAGGATGAGTTTATACTGATGTCTCCAACCTGGTCCGCCACCACATGGAGATTGTGATCTTCTCCCTTTGCTGATCTGTAACTTCCTACTCTAACAGTGACAAACCTGGCTCTCACCACCGGCCCTTTATTTAATTCATTGCTCCATTCCAGATTACCGATGTGGTGTTTTCAGAACTGTTAGCTACCACTCTGATGGCAGAGAACTTTATCAAATAGAGTCCACTGTATACGTACAGTACATTTTTTCTTTAATCTACAGATTCCATTCATTTCCAAAGTTACTTAGGTCAGCACCTTTTGTCATACAACCTACAGTGAGGGTTTTTTCCCCCATATGTTTCTAATACAGTTAGATTATGTGTCACGTTCTGTATTCCATTGAAGGGAAGGAAGAAATTGTCCTTGTTCCAGGTTCTTACCGCGGGATTGAGAAAGAAATTGACATGAGACAGATAAATAGGAGAAAAAAACCTAAAGTGCAATGATGTGCACATGGAGACGCAATAATGAACTTGAGGTCTAAAGAAATGACCAAGGAAGCCAGGTTTTATACTTTTTGGACAAAGAGAAACTATACCTGTGATGAAATCACAGGACAAAGAAAACTTAACCTTGGGAGCTTCGATTAGTAAGGAATTCTAAACAAAGTTTGGGCTGGGGTCATAAATTAGTAAAAAGTAACAAAGGTTGTTTATACAGCCTTATGGGCTCCAAATCTCCCATCTCTGTTGATGTTGAAATCTCTTTACCTCCTGGTACAGGGACACCTTCACATGGGAGATTGATTTTCTTTCCAGGGGGACAGAGGAGGGTCTAAGTGTCCTCATTGCATAGGCTGTCTCTTAAGTAACTTTTATTTAAAATGATCTGTATGGCAAAGTGGCAGATTTGGGGCAGCCTGCCCTTGGCCCGCACACCATCCCGTGACACTCCAACATCCTAAAGAACTTACTTTCAGTAGGTTATTATTTACTCTTTGGGATGTAGAAATGTTTGTATTTTTTAAAGATTTTATTTTTAAGTAATCTCCACACCCAACATGGGGCCCGAATTCACAATCCGAAGATCAAGAGTTGCACTCTCCAGTCCCAGCTTACCGCCAGCAGCTGCACAGAGAACTACACCAACTGACCATGAATGAAGAAAATAAGGAAAATAAAGACCATTCCTTAGAAAGAGGAAGAGCAACTCTCAATTTTTCCTTGAAGAATGAAGTTGGTGGACTTATAAAACCACTGAAAATCTTCCAGGAGTAGCACGTGAACCTGTTACATATTGAGTCCCGGAAATCAAAGAGAAGAAACTCAGAATTTGAGATTTTTGTTGACTGTGATATCAACAGAGAAAAATTGAATGACATTTTTCATCTGTTGAAGTCCCATACTAAGGTTCTCTCTGTGAATCCACCAGACAATTTTACTGTGAAGGAAGATGGTATGGAAACTGTTCCTTGGTTTCCAAAGAAGATTCCTGCCCTGGACCATTGTGCCAACAGAGTTCTGATGTATGGTTCTGAACTGGATGCAGATCATCCTGGCTTCAAAGACAATGTCTACTGTAAAAGATGGAAGTATTTTGCAGGCTTGGCTATGAACTATAAACATGGAGACCCCATTTCCAAGGTTGAATTCACTGAAGAGGAGATTAAGACCTGGGGAACTGTGTTCCAAGAGCTCAACAAACTCTACCCAACCCATGCCTGCAGAGAGTATCTCAAAAACTTACCTTTGCTTTCTAAATATTGTGGATACCGGGAAGATAATATTCCACAATTGGAAGATGTCTCAAACTTTTTAAAAGAGCACACGGGATTTTCCATCCGTCCCGTGGCTGGTTACTTATCACCAAGAGATTTCTTATCAGGTTTAGCCTTCCGGGTTTTTCACTGCACACAGTAAGTGAGACACAGTTCAGACCCTCTCTATACCCCAGAGCCAGAGACTTGCCATGAACACTTAGGTCATGTCCCCCTTTTGGCTGAACCTGGTTTTGCGCAATTGTCCCAAGAAATTGGCCTGGCTTCCCTTGGAGCTTCAGAGGAGGCTGTTCAAAAACTGGCAACGTGCTACTTTTTCACTGTGGAGTTTGGTCTCTGTAAACAAGACGGGCAGTTGCGAGTCTTTGGTGCTGCATTACTTTCTTCTATCAGTGAACTTAAGCATTCACATTCTGGACATGCCAAAGTAAGGCCCTTTGATCCCAAGATTACCTGCAAACAGGAGTGTCTCATCACAACTTTTCAGGATGTCTACTTTGTATCTGAAAGCTTTGAAGACGCAAAGGAGAAGATGAGAGAATTTACCAAAACAATTTAGCATCCATTTGGAGTGAAGTATAATCCATACACACGGAGTATTCAGATCTTGAAAGACACCAAGAGTATAACCAGCGCCATGAATGAGCTGCAGCATGATCTCGATGTCGTCAGTGATGCCCTTGCGAAGGTCAGCAGACAGCCAAGCATCTGATGCTGAGAGTGTGAGTGTCAATTAAGAGGCCTGTGGGTCAGCTCCTGCTTTTCTTGAAGACCCGGTTGTGGAGGTACAGCCTCCAAACAATATTCTCTACTCCTATTCCTTAATTAGTCCTTTGGAAATTTGTGCCTGAATACTGTATACCACTACCTATTATTTTTTTGGTAACGGCTTTAGTGAAATATGATTCATATACCATACAATAAAAAAAAAAGAGTTGCACGCCACACTGACTGAGGCAGCCAGGTGCCCCAAAATGTTTGGGTTTTGACAAATGCATAGTGGCACGTATAAATCATGAAAATATCATGGAATTCACTCGCAGATCCTTATATCATCTCTAGTTTTGCCTTTTCCAGAATCTCTTACAAATGGGTCACTCAGTGTGCAGCCTTTTCAGACTGGATTCTTTCACTTAGAAAAATACATGTAAAGTTCATCCATGTGATTGTATGGGGTGATGGTTCATTTCTTTTTATTGCTGAATAGATTAACAGGAGAAAAACAAGTCAAAGTTTAATATCATGCATATGTCCTGTGTTCATGGGAGATACCCAGGAAAATAGAGTAATTCCTTGAAGTGGCCCTGCACTCACCCTAAATGCTATCTTCAGCTAAAGACCAAAAGATTCTGGGTGGTGGGAAGGTCAGTTAAGGGATGTTATCAGGTGAGCACAGTAAATGAGGGTATGGTTGTTACACAGCTTTAAGTCTGTGCCTTCTCTTTTGGTAAGAGTTTCTTGAGACTTAGTAATTCTGTTCCTGATACAGAGGGAGACAGGCTTACAAATGGGGCATTCCTTTATAAGTGTACATTTCACTCACCAAATGGCAACTTTTACCCAGTTTTCAGAGATTCTCCCATGTCTGGCGTTTCTTAAAATTAATCAGTCCAAATATCCCTTGTGCCAAAGAGGTATATTTTGCATGGCATATTCTGCTTCCTTCACATGGATGCACTTAGTTTGCTTATGGATTCATTTATGGAAGGACATCCTGGTTTCTTTAAGTTTGTAACCATTATGAATAGAGCTACCGTGTATAACTGCATGTGAGTTTTTGTTCGGAAATAGTTTTTCAAAGCAGTTGCTAAATTCTAGAAGTGCAATTGTTGGATCTTTTTTTTTTTTAGTTTTTGGCTTTCCGTGAAATTCTATGAGTATTGTTCTTTTTTATTGTTATGTTAATCACCATATATTACATAATTTGTTTTGGTGTAGTGTTCCATGATTCATTGTTTGTTCATAACACCCAGTGCTCCATGCAGAATGTGCCCTCCTCAATACCTATCATCAGGCTAACCCATCCCCCCAGCCCCTCCCCTCTAGAACTCTCAGTTTGTTTTTCAGAGTCCATCATCTCTCCTGGTTCGTCTCCCCCTCTGACTTACTCCCCTTCATTCTTCCTCTCCTGCTATCTTTTTCTTTTTCTTTTTTTTTCTTAAAATATGTTGCGTTATTTGTTTCAGAAGTACAGATCTGTGATTCAACAGTCTTACACAATTCACAGCGCTCACCATAGCACATATCTTCCCCAATGTCTATCACCCAGCCACCCCATCCCTCCCACCCCCGACCACTCCAGCAACCCTCAGTTTGTTCCTGAGATTAAGAATTCCTCATATCAGTGAGGTCATATGATACATGTCTTTCTCTGATTGACTTATTTCACTAAGCATAACACCCTCCAGTTCCATCCACGTCGTTGCAAATGGCAAGATCTCACTCCTTTTGATGGCTGCATAATATTCCATTGTGTATATATACCACCTCTTCTGTATCCATTCATCTGTCGATGGGCATCTTGGCTCTTTCCACAGTTTGGCTATTGTGGACATTGCTGCTATAAACATTGGGGTACACATACCCCTTCGGGTCCCTACATTTGTATCTTTGGGGTAAATAACCAGTAGTGCTTTTGCTGGATCGAATGGTAGCTCTAATTTCAACTGTTTGAGGAACCTCCATACTGTTTTCCAGAGGGGTTGCCCCAGCTTGCATTCCCACCAACAGTGTAGGAGGGTTCCCCTTTCTCCACATCCCCGCCAACATCTGTCGTTCCCTGACTTGTTAATTTTAGCCATTCTGACGGGTGTGAGGTGGTATCTCATTGAGGTTTTGATTTGGATTTCCCTGATGCCGAGCGATGTTGAGCACTTTTTCATGTGCCTGTTGGCCATTTGGATGTCTTCTTTGGAAAAATGTCTGTTCATGTCTTCTGCCCATTTCTTGATTGGATTATTTGTTCTTTGGGTGTTGAGTTTGATAAGTTCTTTATAGATTTTGGATACTAGCCCTTTATCTGATATGTCATTTGCAAATATTTTCTCCCATTCTGTCGGTTCTCTTTTGGTTTTGTGGACTGTTTCTTTTGCTGTGCAATAGCTTTTTATCTTGATGAAATCCCAATAGTTCATTTTTGCCCTGGCTTCCTGTGCCTTTGGTGATGTTTCTAGGAAGAAGTTGCTGTGGCTGAGGTCGAAGAGGTTGCTACCTGTGTTCTCCTTTAGGATTTGGATGGACTCCTGTCTCACGTTTAGGTCTTTCAACCATTTGGAGTCTATTTTTGCGTGTGGTGTAAGGAAATGGTCCAGTTTCATTCTTCTGCATGTGGCTGTCCAATTTTCCCAACACCATTTGTTGAAGAGACTGTCTTTTTTCCACTGGACATTCTTTCATGCTTTGTCAAAGATAAGTTGACCATAGAGTTGAGGGTCCATTTCTGGGCTCTCGATTCTGTTCCATTGATCTATGTGTCTGTTTTTGTGCCAGTACCATACTGTCTTGATGATGACAGCTTTGTAATAGAGCTGGAAGTACGGAATTGTGATGCCGCCAGCTTTGCTTTTCTTTTTCAATATTCCTCTGGCTATTCGGGGTCTCTTCTGGTTCCATACAAATTTTAGGATTATTTGTTCCATTTCTTTGAAAAAAGTGGATGGTATTTTGATGGGGATTGCATTGAATGTGTAGATTGCTCTAGGTAGCATTGACATCTTCACAATGTTGGTTCTCCCAATCCATGAGCATGGAAAGTTTTTCCAGTTCTTTGTGTCTTCTTCAATTTCTTTCCTGAGTATTTTATAGTTTTCTGAGTACAGATCCTTTGCCTCTTTGGTTAGATTTATTCCTAGGTATCTAATGGTTTTGGGTGCAATTGTAAATGGGATAGACTCCTTGATTTGTCTCTCTTCTGTCTTGTTGTTGGTGTATAGGAATGCCACTGATTTCTGTGCATTGATTTTATATCCTGCTACTTGACTGAATTCCTGCATGAGTTCTAGCAGTTTTGGGGTGGAGTCTTTTGGGTTTTCCACATAAAGTATCATATCATCTGCAAAAAGTGAGAGTTTGATTTCCTCTTTGCCGATTTTGATGCCTTTGATTTCTTTTTGTTGTCTGATTGCTGTGGCTAGGACTTCTAATACTATGTGGAATAGCAGTCTTGAGAGTGGACATCCCTGCCACCTTCCTGACCTTAGTGGAAAAGCTCTCAGCTTTTCCCCATTGAGAATGATATTCGCTGTAGGTTTTTCGTAGATGGCTTTTATGATATTGAGGTATGTACCCTCTATCCCTATACTCTGAAGAGTTTTGATCAAGAAAGGATGCTGTACTTTGTCAAATGCTTTTTCTGTATCTATTGAGAGGATCATATGATTCTTGTTCTTCCTTTGGTTAATGCATTGTATCACGTTGATTGATTTGTGGATGTTGAACCAGCCTTGCAGCCCAGGGATAAATCCCACTTGGTCGTGGTGAGTAATCCTTTTAATATACTGTTGGATCCTATTGGCTAGTATTTTGGTGAGAATTTTTGCATCCATGTTCATCAAGGATATTGGTCTGTAATTCTCCTTTTTGATGGGGTCTTTGTCTGGTTTTGGGATCAAGGTAATGCTGGCCTCATAAAATGAGTTTGGAAGTTTTCCTTCCATTTCTATTTTTTGGAACAGTTTCAGGAGAATACGTATTAATTCTTCTTTAAATGTCTGATAGAATTCCCCTGGGAAGCCATCTGGCCCTGGGCTTTTGTTTCTTGGGAGATTTTTGATGACTGCTTCAATTTCCTTAGTGTTTATAGGTCTGTTCAGTTTTTCTATTTCTTCCTGGTTCAGTTTTGGTAGTTGATACATCTCTAGGAATGCACCCATTTCCTCCAGGTTATCTAATTTGCTGGCATACAGTTGCTCATAATATGTTCTTATAATTGTTTGTATTTCTTTGGTGTTGGTTGTGATCTCTCCTCTTTCATTCATGATTTTGTTGATTTGGGTCATTTCTCTTTTCTTTTTGATCAGTCTGGCCAGGGGTTTATCAATCTTGTTAATTCTTTCAAAGAACCAGCTCCTAGTACCGTTGATCTGTTCTACTGTTCTTTTGGTTTCTATTTCATTGACTTCTGCTCTGATCTTTATGATTTCTCTTCTCCTGCTGGGTTTAGGCTTTATTTGCTGTTCTTTCTCCAGCTCCTTTAGTTGTAGGGTTAGATTGTGTATTTGAGACCTTTCTTGTTTCTTGAGAAAGGCTTGTATTGCTATATACTTTCCTCTCAGGACTGCCTTTGCTGTATCCCAAAGATTTTGGACAGTTGTGTTTTCATTTTCATTGGTTTTCATGAATTCTTTAAATTCTTCTTTAATTTCCTGGTTTACCCATTCATTCTTTAGTAGGATGCTCTTTAGTCTCCATGTATTTGAGTTATTTCCGACTTTCCTCTTGTGATTGAGTTCAGTTTCAAAGCATTGTGGTCTGAAAATATGCAGGGAATGATCCCAGTCTTTTGGTACCAGTTGAGACTTGATTTGTGACCTAGGATGTGATCCGTTCTGGAGAATGTTCCATGGGCACTAGAGAAGAATGTGTATTCCGTTGCTTTGGGATGGAATGTTCTGAATATATCTGTGAAGTCCATTTGGTCCAGTGTGTCATTTAAAGTCTTTATTTCCTTGTTGATATTTTGCTTAGATGATCTGTCCATTTCAGTCAGGGGGGTGTTAAAGTCCCCCACTATTATTGTATTGTTGTCAATGTGTTTCTTTGCTTTTGTTATGAATTGCCTTATATATTTGGCTGCTCCCATGTTCGGGGCATAGATATTTACAATTGTTAGATCTTCTTGTTGGATAGACCCCTTAAGTAGGATATAGTGTCCTTCCTCATCTCTTATTACAGTCTTTGTTTTAAAATCTAGTTTGTCTGATATAAGGATTGCCACCCCAGCTTTCTTTGGGTGTCCATTAGCATGGTAAATGGTTTTCCACCCCCTCACTTTCAATCTGGGGGTGTCTTTGGGTCTAAAATGAGTCTCTTGCAGACAGCATATGGATGGGTCTTGTTTTTTAATCCAATCTGATAGCCTGTGTCTTTTGATTGGGGCATTGAGCCCATTTACATTCAGGGTAACTATTGAAAGGTATGAATTTAGTGCCATTGTATTGCCTGTAAGGTGACTGTTACTGTATGTTGTCTGTGTTCCTTTCTGATCTTTGCTGCTTTTAGGCTCTCTTTTTGCTTAGAGGACCCCTTTCAATATTTCTTGGAGGGCTGGTTTCGTGTTTGCAAATTCCTTTAGTTTTTGTTTGTTCTGGAAGCTTTTTATCTCTCCTTCTATTTTCAATGACAGCCCAGCTGGATATAGTATTCTTGGCTGCATATTTTTCTTGTTTAGTGCTCTGAAGATATCTTGCCAGTCCTTTCTGGCCTGCCAGGTCTCTGTGGATAGGTCTGTTGCCAATCTAATATTTTTACCATTGTAGGTTACATATCTCTTCTCCCGAGCTGCTTTCAGGATTTTCTCTTTGTCTCTCAGACTCGTAAGTTTTACTATTAGATGTCAGGGTGTTGACCTATTTTTATTGAATTTGAGAGGGGTTCTCTGTGCCTCCTGGATTTTGATGCCTGTTTCCTTCCTCACATTAGGGATGTTCTCTGCTATTATTTGCTCCAATATACATTCTGCCCCTCTCTCTCTTTCTTCTTCTTCTGGGATCTCAATTATTCTAATGTTGTTTCGTCTTATCGAATCACTTATCTCTCGAATTCTACCCTCGTGATCCTGTAGTTGTTTCTCCCTCTTTTTCTTAGCCTCTTTACTTTCCATCATTTGGTCTTCTATATCACTGATTCTCTCTTCTGCCTCATTTATCCTAGCAGTTAGTGCCCCCATTTTTGATTGCACCTCATCAATAGCCTTTTTGAATTCAACTTGGTTAGATTTTAGTTCTTTTGTTTCTCCAGAAAGGGTTTCTCTAATAACTTCCACGCTTTTTTGTAGCCCAGCTAGTATCTTTAAAGTCATGATTCTGAACTCTAGGTCCGACATCGTACTAATGTCCACATTGAGTAGGTCCCTGGCAGACGGTACTACCTCTTGTTCTTTTTGCTGAGGTGATTTCTTTCATCTTGACATTTTGTCCAGAGGAGAATAGATGAATGAGAGAACAAAATGCTAACAGGTTTACAACGTCCCCAGCAAATATACTGTATACAAATCAGTAAAACCTGAAACCAGGGGAAAAGAAAGGGAAAGAAAGAAAAAAGAAAGAGAAAAAAATGAAAAGAAAAAAGGAGATAAAAACAAAAACAGAACAATACAAAAAAAGTAGAATGTGATCAAATATGATCAGGCTAGTGCATAGATCAGTGCCACACACTAGATTTTGGGCGTATTTTGGTCTGTTAGAAAAAAGTGCCTCCTAAAATTTTAAAGGAAGAAAGACATATATGTACAAAATAAGGGTTGATACAACGAAAGGATAGAAGATGAGTGTAAAGATGAAAATTATAAAAGATTTTATAAAAGGACTTGATAAGATAAGAAGTTGTTTGAAAAAAGAAAGAAGATTAAAAAAAAAAGAAAAAAAGGGAGAGAATGTGATTAGGCAGGAGACTAGAACAGAACCATACACTAGTGATTTAGGGTATATTTTTATCTGTTAGAAGAAACTGTATCTCAAAATTTTAAAGAGAGAACAACT
>NW_027397366.1:37676-38325 GCF_003265705.2 Callorhinus ursinus | reverse complement strand
TGGGCCAATTGTGACTCTGAGCCGTGATCCCAGGATAGTTTGAAATATGGAATGGATACAAAACCAGAAGACGACCAACAGAATGGGAGAAAATAGTTGCAAATGACATATCAGATAAAGGGCTAGTATCCAAAATCTATAAAGAACTTATCAAACTCAACACCCAAAGAACAAATAATCCAATCAAGAAATGGGCAGCCGACATGAACAGACATTTTCCCAAAGAAGACATTTAATGCCCAACAGACACATGAAAAAGTGCTCCACATCCCTTGGCATCAGGGAAATCCAAATCAAAACCTCAATGAGATACCACCTCACACCCGTCAGAATGGCTAAAATTAACAAGTCAGGAAACGACAGATGTTGGCGGGGATGCGGAGAAAGGGGAACCCTCCTACACTGTTGGTGGGAATGCAAGCTGGTGCAACCACTCTGGAAAACAGTATGGAGGTTCCTCAAACAGTTGAAAATAGAGCTACCCTACGATCCAGCAATTGCACTACTGGGTATTTACCCCAAAGATACAAATGTAGGGATCCGAAGGGGTACGTGAACCCCAGTGTGTATAGCAGCAATGTCCACAATAGCCAAACTGTGGGAAGAGCCAAGATGTCCATCGACAGATGAATGGATAAAGAAGATGTGG
>NW_027397366.1:37321-37576 GCF_003265705.2 Callorhinus ursinus | reverse complement strand
ATATATACATATATATATATATGTATATATATATATATATACACATACATAGAATGAAATATTATGCAGCCATCAAAAGAAATGAGATCTTGCCATTTGCAATAATGTGGATGGAACTGGAGGGTGTTATGCTGAGTGAAATAAGACAATCAGAGAAAGACATGTATCATATGACCTCACTGATAGGAGGAATTCTTTTTTTGTTTTTAAGATTTTATTTATTTATTTGAGAGAGAGAGAGAGAGAGAGAGAGAG
>NW_027397366.1:33637-36137 GCF_003265705.2 Callorhinus ursinus | reverse complement strand
GCATGCTCTGAGAGCTGGTACAACCTGGATGGGGTGTGAGGCTCCTTTTCTCAGGTAAGGAATCAGGACCTTGCTTGTTCATAGGCTGCAGCCATTATCAGTTGACCTTGAGTCCAGACTTCTGCACAGACAGCCCGTATTTGGTAGCAGGGCTTGAAAAGACACAATAGCTGATTAGGGGGAAACAGTTCCCTGAAAAACAAGCTTTACACTTTCTGCTATAGCATCAACTTCATTAACTTTAGGGGGCACGGTTTCAGTCCCCCCCCCCCCCAGTTACGACCATTCCTCGGCCTTAGGGAATTGGGATGATAATGGCTGTGGCTATTCTTGTATCTCCTCAGGGGAGGTAGGTTTTGGGGAAACAACAGTTTCGGTAAATCTCAGCTGTAACATGGCTATGTTCAGGGCTACACAGCAGTTTTTAACCTACAGGTTAAAAGGGAATAAAAATAACAGGGAGTCAGACATGCTACATTTTTCCCTGTTATAACCTCCCCTTGTCCATCCTGCATTCCATTTCTATGAAACATGGGCAGAGCTCTGCCTTCTTTAAGTGCTTCAAGCTGAATTAGGGTGCAGTAGAGGCTTTGGAATGGAAGGATCTGAGACAGTGAAGGTCGCAACTTTTGGTCCCTTGTGCTAATGGAGGGGGTCTCAGAGATAGTTTCTTATCTGAGAACTTGGGTATTTTTCTACATGGTCTGGTACCATTGATGTTATCCCCGAGTGTAGTCTGAGGAACAGTAACAGTATAGTCAAACCCAATTCTCTCATTCTCTCTCAAATCGATCTGATATCCATCCAGTGGGTATCCAAGAATACAGATCAGTAAATCAGTCTGAGCCCCTCCCCTGGGGGGGGGGGTTGTGGTGGTGAAGGGCTTCTTATAGCCAAGTAGCTTATAGCCAGAAAACCCATGATTTTATTTACATGGGTTCTTTTTTCTTTTTTTTCTTTAAAGATTTCTATTAAGTAATCTCTACACCTAAGGTGGGGCTCGAACTCACAACCCCGCGATCAAGAGTTGCATGTTCTACCAGCTGAGCCAGCCAGCTGCCCCTATTTATATGGTTCTTATTTTCCAAAGAGGAGTTAATACAGGTGCAGCAGGGTGGAATTAAGGGTCATAGACTCTGCCTCATCCAGCAACTGATCTGATAGTTAAGAAGAGGCATTTCTTTTTTTTTTTATTTTTTTATTGTTATGTTAATCACCATATATTACATCATTAGTTTTTGATGCAGTGTTCCATGATTCATTGTTTGTGCATAACACCCAGTGCTCCATGCAGAACGTGCCCTCCTCAATACCCATCACCAGGCTAACCCATCCCCCCACCCCCCTACCCTCTAAACCCTCAGTTTGTTTTTCAGAGTCCATCATCTCTCATGGTTCGTCTCCCCCTCTGACATACTCCCCTAGGAAGAGGCATTTCGCGTTGGTGGTATAGTGGTGAGCATAGCTGCCTTCCAAGAAGAGGCATTTCTATGGAAACAAAAGGAAAACACTGGGTCATGGTTGGAACAAGGGATACACCCAGTGTCTAAGTCCAGAGTGCTGCCAGTGAGAAGGTCTCTAGATGTCAGGCTTGAAGCATCCTCCAATAGAGGGGAGTGGGCAGGGGCAATCTGACGGATTTTCCTGGTGTATAGTTCAAATGTCTCGTTTTGAGTGACTCGTAGAGCAACAGGCACAGAGATTGTCTATATATGCGTTATTGTGGTCATTTCCCTGAAGTTTATCTCAAGTTATCCAGCTTTCATTTGCAAGACCTCAGGAAAAAGGACACTGTTCGTTCTTAATGATTGTAAGATAGGAGAATGGGAGAATGTTGGAAACCTTAGTTTGAAGAGTCATAGTCGGATACTCAAGGAAACCAGAAGGATCCAGGATCCAGCCCAGTTCTATAGGAAAACAACAAACGTTCAAAGATAATTAATCTAACACTCACAAAAGTGTGTTATTGAAATATAATCTTTCCCTCTAAAGTCACCTTCATTCCTGTCAAAGATAGCCAAATGAAGATTAATTTGTTTGTAAAACAAGTCCAGGTTTTTTTTTCTTTTTCTCTTAAATTTTTTTTTGTTATGTTAATCACCATACATCACATCATTAGTTTTTTATGTAGTGTTCCATGATTCATTGTTTGTGCATAACACCCAGTGCTCCACGCAGGATGTGTCCTCTTTAATACCTATCACCAGGCTAACCCATCCCCCCACCCCCCTCCCCTCTAGAACCCTCAGTTTGTTTTTCAGAGTCCATCGTCTCTCATGGTTCCTCTCCCCCTCCGACTTACTCCCCTTCATTCTTCCCCTCCTGCTTTCTTCTCCTTCTCCTTCTCCTTCTCCTCCTCCTCCTCCTCCTCCTCCTCCTCCTCCTCCTCCTCCTTCTCCTTCTCCTTCTCCTTCTCCTTCCTCTTCCTCTTCTTCCTCTTCTTCTTCTTCTTCTTCTTCTTCTTCTTCTTCTTCTTCTTCTTCTTCTTCTTCTTCTTCTT
>NW_027397366.1:21444-33627 GCF_003265705.2 Callorhinus ursinus | reverse complement strand
TTCTTCTTCTTCTTCTTCTTCTTCTTCTTCTTCTTCTTCTTCTTCTTTTTTTCCTTAACATATATTGCATTATTCGTTTCAGAAGTACAGATCTGTGATTCAACAGTCTCGCACAATTCACAGCGCTCACCATAGCACATACCCTCCCCAATGTCTATCACCCAGCCACCCCATCCCATCCCCCACCACTCCAGCAACCCTCCGTTTGTTTCCTGAGATTAAGAATTCCTCCTATCAGTGAGGTCATATGATACATGTCCTTCTCTGATTGACTTATAACTACCTTTTTGAAGCCGAGAACCAAGTCAAATATTTGCCATCAGATTCGCCTGCAAGACCTGTAGATTTGGGTGAATTCCTCTCTTCTTGAGGCCCTCCAAAGTTCCTGAGGTTCCTGCATCTGCCAGGAGGTGGCACTCTTTACTCACCTGGTAAGGTTGAGGGTCCCTCTCTAAGCAAGGTTATCAGGCCAACATTTCCAAGGGGCTTTATTGGCTCCATAAAGTCAATCTGACTTTCTTAAAGCAGTCTCATCATATCTGAGTCAACGCATGTGTCTCTTCAAGATGACATTCCAGGGGCACCTGGCTGGCTCAGTCGTTAGAGAGCACGACTCTTGATCTCGGGGTTGTGAGTGCGAGCCCCACGATCGGTGTAGAGATTATTTTAAAAAAAATAAAATCTGGGAGGAGCGCCTGGGTGGCTCAGTTGTCAAGCGTCTGCCTTCAGCTCAGGTCATGATCCCAGGGCCCTGGGATCGAGCCCCGCATCAGGCTCCCTGCTCCACGGAAAGCCCGCTTCTCCCTCTCCCACGCCCCCTGCTTGTGTTCCCTCTCTCGCTGTGTCTCTCTCTGTCAAATAAAGAAATAATATCTTTAAAAAAAAGAGTGCCACAAACAATCCAAGAAAACCTTGTCATTTTAACAGAGAAAAGCCAAATCTCTGTCTTATACCAGTGTGCTTTTCAAACTGCCTTCTCCCAATCTTAGTCAGTCCTGACCATGCATAAAATTCCTTTTCAAAAATTCTCCTTCACAAACCCCGTCTGCAATTTCCTTTTTCATTCAGACTCGGTCTTAAAGTTTTCTTTCTTTCTTTCTTTCTTTCTTTCTTTCTTTCTTTCTTTCTTTCAAGATTTTATTTATTCATGAGAGACGGAGAGAGAGACAGAGACACAGACAGAGAGACAGAGAGAGAGAGACAGAGACACAGAGAGACAGAGAGAGAGAGAGAGACAGAGAGAGAGAGAGAGAGAGAGAGAGAGAGAGAGAGAGAGAGGCAGAGGGAGAAGCAGGCTCCCAAGGAGCAGGGAGCCCAATGTGGGACTCGATCCCAGGACTCTGGGATCATGACCTGAGCCGAAGGCAGACAGACGCTTAACCATCTGAGCCACGCAGGCGCCCTAAAGTTTTCTTTCTTTAAATACCCAGTCTCGTTTCAGCACAGAATTACTTTCTTTTCTCTCAACAAAAAATGTTTTCTCATTTCTTGTACCTCTTTTACACGTCTGCTACCTTCTCACACACGGAGTTTTTTTTTGTTATCATTTTGTAGCGGTCCCAATTCCATGTGGCAGAATTTTAATTCTTAGAAATCTCAGTCTCTGGTGAAACGTTAGTAGTAACCAATGGCGCACTCTCTATTACACTGGAATTCTTTAGATTGGTAAATGTATGAATATATTTCATTATTTTTATTTTTATTTATTTATTTGGACTTTATGTGGGCTCAGATACCCAATGAATTCAACCCAATTTATGACTTAACTTGGCAAAACTTCCAAGTTTCAGGTTACCAAAGATGTTGGAAGCTATCTTAAAGGTTTACCTATCGACCTTTTCCTTCATTTTACCTGTTCGCCCTGAACAAGGACCCATGAAAACTGTATGAGACAGGCAAACTCGACCATCATTTTAAGTAATTTTTGTTGACAAACTGCAACAGTTACCACTTAACTAATAAATTCGGGTAAAATACGATGTCTCATAACCTTGCACGCAAGCTTCTGTGTTGGGTTGAATTGTAACTGCTTTCTGTAATAAATGTAGGTAAAACAAAAGCTGAGTAGGCTCCTCCCTTGGGCCTGGACCCTCGAGTTGAGTTTCTGAGTCCCGGTGGAACAGGGCATTGAGTACTTAGAATTTTCTTTTTTGTACCTGTTGTAAAACAAGGGATTGTTGTAAAACAAGGGATAGCAAACGTGGTGTTTTGTTTTGTTTTTTAAGATTTTATTTACTGATTTGATGGAGAGAGACACAGTGAGAGCGGGAACACAAGCAGGGGGAGTGGGGAAGGGAGAAGCAGGCTGGCTGCCACCGAGCAGGCACCCCAATGCGGGGCTCGATCCCAGGACCCTGGGGTGATGACCTGAGCCGAAGGCAGACGCTAAAGGACTGAGCCCCCCAGGCTCCGAAACGTATTTGTTTGTTTGTTTGTTTGTTTGTTTGTTTGATTTTTGGTTTTTTATAAAGGTGATGGAGAGGTATATTTTGATAACCACAAACACAGGCTCACTGTTGTGACGGGAGCGCGGCACATTCCACTGCCCACCCAGCGGCTTGTAACGCAGGGAGAACCAAATTCAAGTGCTTCTATGACTCAAAAGAAGGAAGGAAAGAAAGAAAGAAAGAGAGAGAGAGAGAGAGAGAGAGAGAGAGAGAGAGAGAGGGAGGGAGGGAGGGAGGGAGGGAGGGAGGGAGGGAGGGAGGGAGAGAGAGATGAAGAAAGAAAAGCTGATTTTTTGGTATTATGTGTGACATTGATAGCTCCAAAACCACGTCTTTTTAAAATAAACCAACAACTAGCCGAGCAGGCAAGCCTGCCGGCCTGGCTCCCCTCCCCGGCCCCCGACGGGCGGGCGGGCTGCCCTGAGGAGGCGGGGAGGGGAGGGCTGGGCCGGCCGGCGGGTGGGCGATGATGCCGAACTTCTGCGCTGCCAGCAACTGCAGGAGGAAGAGCAGGCCGTCGGACGTGGCCTTTTTCAGGTTCCCGCGGGATCCGGCCAGATGCCAGAAGTGGGTGGAGAATTGTAGGAGAGCGGACTTAGAAGATAAAACACCTGATCCACTAAATAAACATTATCGATTATGTGCCAAACACTTTGAGACCTCTATGATCTGTAGAACTATATTTTGCGGGGGCATCAGAAAACTAAAGAATGATTGGGTTATTTTATTTCTCAAAATTAATTGAAGCAGACACTTGTGAAGTCATTGGGAGAGTCCTTAGAGGACAGTTCTTCGAGATACCGCAATACCAACAATGTTCGATCTTACCAGTGATTTGAACAATCCACACAGTAGACACAGAAAACGAATAAAAGAATTGAGTGAAGATGAAATCGGGACACTGAAACAGGAAAGAAAAATTGATAAAACTTCTGAACAGGAACCCAAACATAAAGAAATAAACACCAGCAACGCTCAGAATCCCAGTGCAGAAGGGAGTGAAGAACAGGATGAAGACATTTTACCTTTAACCCTTGAAGAGAAAGACAACAAAGAATACTTAAAATCTTTATTTGAAATGTTGATTCTTATGGGAAAACAAAACATACCTCTGGATGGGCATGAAACTGATGAAATCCTGGAGGGTCTCTTGACTCCGGATAACTTCCAAGCACTGCTGGAGTGCCAGATAAATTCTGGCGAAGAGGTTCTGAGAAAGCGCTTTGAGACAACAGCAGTTAACACATTGTTGTGCTCGAAAACACAGCTGAAACAGATGCTAGACATCTGTGAGAGCTGCATTCATTCGGGAGGAGACCCTCAGGGAAGTGAGAGACTCCCACTTCTTTTCCATCATCACTGATGACGTAGTGGACATAGCGGGGTGAAGAACACTTGCCTGTGTTGGTGAGGTTTGTTGATGAATCTCCTAACCTGAGAGAGGAATTTGTGGGCTTCTTGCCTTATGAACCTGACGCAGAAATTTTGGCTGTAAAATTTCACACGATGGTAACTGAGAGGTGGGGGTTAAACATGGAGTATTGTCGTGGCCAGGCTTACACTGTGTCCAGTGGATTTTCTTCCAAAATGAAAGTCGTTGCTTCTAGACTTTTAGAGAAATATCCCCAAGCTGTCTACACACTTTGGTCTTCCTGTGCCTTAAATATGTGGTTGGCGATGGGCACCTGGGTGGCTCAGTTGGTTGGGCGACTGCCTTCGGCTCAGGTCATGATCCTGGAGTCCCGGGATCGAGTCCCGCATCGGGCTCCCTGCTCAGCAGGGAGTCTGCTTCTCCCTCTCACCCTCTTCCCTCTCGTGCTCTCTGTCTCTCATTCTCTTTCTCTCAAATAAATAAATAAAATCTTTAAAAAAAAATGTGGTTGGCGAAATCAGTGCCTGTTGTGGGAGTATCTGTTGTGTTGGGAACAATTGAGGAAGTTTGTTCTTTCTTCCATCGGATCTCCACAATTGCTTTTAGAGCTTGACAATGTAATTTCTCTCCTCTTTCAGAACAATGAGGAAAAGGGTAAAGAACTGAAGGAAATCTGCCATTCTCAGTGGACAGGCAGCCACGATGCCTTTGAAATTTTAGTGGACCTCCTACAAGCACTTGTTTTATGTTTAGATGGTATAAATAGTGATACAAATATTAGATGGAATAACTGTATAGCTGGTCGAGCTTCTGTACTCTGTAGTGCAGTAACAGATTTTGATTTCATCATGACCATTGTTGTTCTTAAAAATGTCCTATCTTTTACAAGAGCCTTTGGGAAAAACCTTCAAGGGCAAACCTCTGCTGTCTTCTGGGCAGCCAGTAGCTTGACTGCGGTGCTGCATTCACAAAATGAAGTGATGGAAAATATTGAAGTTTATCATGAATTTTGGTTCGAAGAAGCCACAAATTTGGCAACTAAGCTTGATATTCAGAAGAAACTCCCTGGGAAATCCCGCAGAGCCCAGCAAGGCAACCTGGAATCTCAGCTCACTTCTGAGAGTCACTATAAAGACACTCTAGCTGTTCCAACAGTAGAACACATTATTCAGGAACTGAAAGATATATTCCCAGAACAGCACCTCAAAGCTCTTAAATGCTTATCTCTTCTACCCTCTGTCATGGGATAGCTCAAATTTAACAGGGACAGGGATAGCTCAAATTTAACATCAACAAACCTCACTCAACACATCGGATGAGCACCATGCTGACATGTACAGAAGTGACTTGCCCAATCCCGACACACTCTCAGCTGAGCTGCGTGGCTGGAGAATCAAGTGGAAACACAGAGGGAAAGACAGAGAGCTTCCATCCACCATTTATGAAGCCCTGCATCTACCAGACATCAAGTGTTTTCCTAGTGTTTATGCATTGCTGAAA
The DNA here is from genome assembly GCF_003265705.2 of Callorhinus ursinus. Lineage (NCBI taxonomy): Eukaryota > Metazoa > Chordata > Mammalia > Carnivora > Otariidae > Callorhinus > Callorhinus ursinus. The sequence continues at coordinate 28,308 of NW_027397366.1, read as the reverse complement.
GTCCTCTGTATTCTTCCTGTGATGAAGGGTGAGAATGAACGCTATGAAAATGGACGGAAGCGTCTCAGAGCATCCCCGAGGAACACTCTGACAGACCAAAGGTCAAGTAACTTGACTTTGCCTAACATAAATTTTGATATAAAACATGATCTGGATTTAATGATGGACACATACATCAAACTCTATACAACTAAGTCAGAGCTTCCTTCAGATAACTCAGAAACCATCGAAAACACCTAAAAGACTTAGAGTAGGCTTTCTCTTATGTTTGATATTTGGAAAAATCTGTAAGAAATTTGAAAACATCGTACAGAAAAGCTGTCAGGTGTATGCAGGCCACTTAATCGCTGAATATCTTGACCTGTCGACCTCTCATTGAGTACATTAGTCATTGGTAATCTGCCTGTTTAAATGTTCCCTGTTTGAACTCTCATGCTTTGGAGACCTACCTGTTGCAGAAGATAGCATTGAAAGTGCCACATTACACTTCTGTGGGATCTCTGCTAATGGCACTTGGGAATTTTTTTAGTTAAGTCATTTTATTTTATTTATTTATTTTTAAAGATTTTATTTATTTATTTGAGAGAGAGAATGAGAGAGAGAGCGCACATGAGAGGAGGGAGGGTCAGAGGGAGAAGCAGAGTCCCCCGCTGAGCAGGGAGCCCGATGATGCGGGACTTGATCCTGGAACTCCAGGATCATGACCTGAGCCGAAGGCAGTCACTTAACCAACGGAACCACCCAGGCGCCCTAGTTAAGTCATTTTAGATAAAACATTTATTGTCACTGGATCCAATTATCTGGTATTGAGTTAGCAGTTCTTAGAAGATAAAGATTTTGAAGAGGTATGGGAGGAAGGAGTACATTTTATAAAACGTTACAATGAGGCTTTTCTCTCTGAATCAGCTTCCTAAACCTCCCTCACAATTTCCCCACACCAAATCCCATCTTTTCTGTTCCCTTCAAGCCATGCTTCCATGCTTTGCCTTCTTGGTATGAGGTCCTTCAAGAAAATGTCCTCTTCTCAGAGGTATTGAATCAAGTCATATTTCTCCTCCATTTTCCTGGAAGTCCCTTCAAATCCCAATTGGCCCTCAGGTCTCCCAAACCCAAATCCCAACCCTGCCTCTCACACAGCCACTCTGACTGGTTTCTCCCACAGCCTCCCGGTGGCCCTTGTATCCACTGAGAGCGTGCCTCCCTTCTTTCCTTGCTTCTGTCACTCCTTCAAGTGGGGGAATCCTGTAGGCCTGGATGTCAGAGAAGTCAACAACCAGTCAACCCTCAAAATGTCCCTCCCATCCTTCCCTAAATACCAGGTCTCTTGGCCACTCCTAACTCTTCCATCAGCCCCTGCCATAGAAGAGCCTTTTACCCTGCCCCACTCTGCTGCCCACCCTCCCACTTCTTGTCCCTGGCCCAGGGCATGGGGCCACTATCAGGCACACAGGCCTTATCACTACACAAACACTTCCTCTTTCCCCAATACTGGTTCTCACACAATAGGTAATCAGGGTAAACTTCCTCTGACAATTTACTGAGCAAACACTCACTATGTCTCTGCTCTATGCTAAGTCCTGTGGGGAATCCAAACCTGGTCTCCACCTTGAGGAACCTTGAATCTGGTCGAGCTGAAGCACAAAAATGAGTATCGGATGCTCTGACGCTTTGTGGCCCAGCACACCTGGGTTCTAATCCCATTTCTGCTCTCTATTCTATTAGCTGTCTATACTTTGGAACAAGTTACTTACCCTTTCCGATCTTGAGTACCCTTAGCTCTGAAATGGGAATGACACGGCCTAGGTGTGCTGCGAGAATGAACTAAGATAAGATCCATAAAGGACCTGGCAGAGTGCCTGAGATAAAGACGTTAGCTCCAGAGCTCCTGGGGGAGGGCGAAGGGTCTGCCAGGAGCCGCAGGCTTCCTTCAGGTGGGAGAGGAATGTGGTTATAGGAGTGGCTTCCTCCAGGGACTGAATTCTGCCTTGAAAGCAAACCCGTGAAGAACGGCTTCCTTCTCTAGTCCCTACTCTAGTGAGGTCTAGGAGTAGATAAGGTGCCACCTTTCAGGTGTAAATTGAGTGGTCCCTGCATATGACAGGGTCGGCCAATCGCTTAGTCAACAAGAACCACTAGCAACTCAGGGTGCTGAGGAACACAAATGATGTATAAAACTACGCCCTTGAGGGGCGCTTGGGTGGCTCAGTCTGTTAGATTAGGCATCTGCCTTGGTCTCAGGTCATGATCTCAGGGTCCTGGGTTGGAGCCCAGAGTCTGGCTCCCTGCTCAGCAGGGAGTCTGCTTCTCCCTCTCCCACTCCCCCTGCATGTGTTCCCTCTCTCACCGTCTCTCTCTCTCTGTCAAATAAATAAATAAAATCTTAAGAAAACAAAACTAAACTAAACCCTTGGGGCGTCTGCCTTTGGCTCAGGTCATGATCCTAGGGTCCTGGGATTGAGCCCTACATCAGGCTCCCTGCTCTGCAGGAAGCCTGCTTCTCCCTCTCCCACTCCCCCTGCTTGTGTTCCCTCTCTCACTGTGTGTGTGTCTCTCTCTCTGTCAAATAAATAAGTAAAATCTTAAAAAACAAAAACAAAAACAAAAACAAAACAAAAAAACGTTACAATGAAGCTCAGAGTGACCTTTGAAAGGTAGGAGTGTTATCAGTATGTTTAAAACAATCTGTAGGGTGCCTGGGTGGCTCAATCGTTAAGCATCTGCCTTCAGCTTGGGTCATGATCCCAGGGTCCTGGGATCGAGTCCCACGTCGGGCTCCCTCCTCGGGGGAGGCCTGCTTCTCCCTCTCCCTCTCCTGCTGCCTGTGTTCCTGTTCTCGCTCTCTCTCTTTCTGTCAAAGTAAGTAAGTAAGTAAGTAAGTAAGTAAGTAAGTAAATAAATAAATAAATAAATAAAATCCGTCATGGACAGTTAAGGGAGTTGAGAGAGAGAGAGAGAGAGAGAGAGAGAGAGAGAGAGAGAGAGAGAAACACGCGAGCTTGCCAGGCAAGGATTGCAGTAGAGATTTTGTCTTTCTCAAGTAAACTTAAAGGAACTAGCTACAGGTAAAGTTTGAATGGGAGAGCCTGCCATTTTTTTCCCCTCCCCTTTAAATTTTTTATTGTTATGTTAATCACCATACATCACATCATTAGTTTTGGGATGTAGTGTTCCATGATTCATTGTTAGTGCATAACACCCAGAGCTCCACGCAGAAGTGCCCTCTTTAATACCCATCACCAGGCTAACCCATCCCCCCACCCCCCTCCCCTCTAGAACCCTCAGTTTGTTTTTCAGAGTCCATTGTGTCTCATGGTTCTTCTCCCCCTCCGATTCCCCCCCTTCATTCTTCCCCTCCTGCTATCTTCCTCTTCTTCTTTTTTTTCTTTTCTTGAGAGCCTGCCATTGTTGTTCCACATTGGATTGTTGCTGTTTACATTCCTTTGTCAAGCCTACATCTTCATCAGCTCGTTAGCAAGTGTGTGTAGAACACCCACGTCTTCATAAGCTTTTTAGCAGGTATATGTTGAACACCTGTGTTCACGGTCAAGCCAGGATCAGAGGCCATGGATACTGACAACTGATTTGTCTGTTTTGCTCTGTCTTTTCCCACGACTATATCTACTGCCTCGTCTTGATTTATAAACAACACCTGGAAAACCTACACATACAAGTGTTTTGTGGTTTATCTAGGAATAATACAGAAAATATTGCTGTTACTTTTGGTGAAGAAAATCAATTTTGTATAGTTCATTTCAACCTAAATAAAATGTGAATTTTGTTTAAAAAAAAATAAACCAACAACCTTGAATTGGCTTTAACGCCAAAGAAGTCGCACCTGTGTCCACTAAAAAGTCAGTCGACTGTTTCCCCCCTATCAGGCTCCTGCGGCGAAAGTCTGAAGTGGGCGGTGGTAATTCCAGGGGAGCCCTCGGGCCCCTTCCTGCTAATTTGGGAGGTGCTCCAATTTAAACCTCATAAGGAGGTGGCCCAAGGGCTTGGGGTGTTCTTTGCTCCTTGATAAGGGGGTGGGGGGGAGGAGGAGGAGGAGGAGGAGGAGGAGGAGGAGCCCACGGCGCCGGGGTGGGGGTGGGGGTGGGGGTGGGGGTGGGGGGTGGGGGAGCGGCAGCTGGGATGACGGCAGGGGAGTTGAGCGCTCCAGGCACACCAGTGGTGCGGAAACGGGGCGGGGGAGGCAGCAAGGGAGCCGTTGGCAAGGCCCGGAGCAGATTTACATTTACAGTTTTGGAGGAACCTTTTCTTTTTTTTCTTTTCCTTTTTCGCCTCCGCCTCTGCCACTTTCTTCATCTCGTTCTGCTAAATGGGCTTTGTCTGTGGTGGCTTTTCAGCCCTCCAGAAGCCAACGGGTTGGGCATCGGTCCTGGGGCCTGTACTTGGGGAGGAGGAGGAGTGGACTTCAGATTTCTAGCATCGGCCTGTCTTCTTCCTCCTCTTCTTCATTATTTTGACTATTGGGAAGTGGGGGTCAGGTCAGGTGTGTTCAATTTTTGTCTATCTCTGGTCAGGTGTGTTCAATTTTTGTCTATCTCTGGACCCTCCCTCGGGTCCCTTCCCTTGAGGCATCTTTATTGTGGAGTGACATAAAAGTCCGAATGTAGGGAATTTCATCCCAGATCATGTGAGCTCGAAAAACTTCAGGGTTTCTTCTTATCTGAGTTTTACCACGCCCGATTTTTACAAGCACCCGCCTTTAAACTCATTAAATAGGGGCACCTGTGTGGCTCAGTCGTTTAAGTGTCTGCCTTGGGTTCACGTCATGATCCTGGGGCCCTGGGATGGAGCCCCACATCGGGCTCCCTGCTCCGCGGGGAGTCTGCTTCCCCCTCTCCCAATGCCCCCCCCCCAGCTCGTGTGCTCTCTCACTCGCTTTCTCTCAAAGAAATGAATAAAATCTTTAATAAAAATGAAACTCAGTAAATAGAGCTCCTTTACAAATGGATGTTAGCCATAGCACCCGGAGGTCGAGGAACTATCTCACATGCATAACACATACGGACACATAGACACAAACAAGATGCAAACAAATTTTAGCCTTTGTTTCATTCTTATTTGTGGAGAGGATATGAGTGGAGAGGACACGAAAGACCCAGTGTTCAAATCTCCTCCTTTTATTAAAACAAATCCAACGGCGAGGCAGCATTGCCGTCTACAGATCCCGTCAATCAGTTGTTTTCCATTTCCAACGGAAACGGGGTCGGTTTCTGTGCAAAGACACCAAAAGCTGCAGCACCCACCCACCCAACCAACCAAATGGAGACCAGAGCATCTCCCTGAGCGTGGGTTCCTCCCCACAGGTCGGGGCTTCCCCGAGGGAACCAAAGAGCTTCCTAGTTTCTGATCAGTTGGTCTCATAGCATAATTGTGTTCACAATTCAGACATGTCAAAAGAACCCCACTTGGGCCATCTGAGATTCATGTGATCGTCAACTGTTTCCCATGCAAGTAAGCACTTGCAAGTATAGGCTCCCTATGCATTGTACATGTAGCCTGCAGGTGTTTCTTGTGAGGGTGGGCAGTTGTTTTCTCAACATTTAGTGCAGGGTCATCTATACAGGGTTTTGGTTTGTTTTGTTGGTTTGGTTTTTTGTGCACGCGCGCGCGTGTTTTCCATAAAGAGTTATGAGTCATCACGATGAAGGGCATTGCAGAAAGTTAGAGAGTTTATTTTTTGTTTTTAGTATGTGCAAGGCTGTATGACTCTAATGTTATGGGAACCAGGGAGGTTTTCTTATCTTTATATTTGGAAGGCTCCTTTTTAGGGACTGATTGCTTGAAAAATTTTGGAAGATTTTTATATTTCTGTAGTTTCTACACCCAACACAGGGCTCAAACTCACAATCCCGAGTCCCACGCTCCACCAATGGAGGACGGAACCAGCCAGCAGCCAGGTACCCCTTGATCGATTTTTTTTTTTTTTTTTCCTTTTACTGAGACAGACATTCAGTGTGTGCTCAGGGCAGAAATAGAGTCCACGTGTTGAGGTTTTGCGGATTCATTTGGACCTGGGTAAATGTGAAAGCCCAGGAGAGCGGGGCCCACAAATGTTAAAAGTTGACGATTTCCTTGATCAATATTCATTTAACAGCTAATTTATTGAAAGCGCTCTTCTATGGCAAACGTCTGTGGCACGTTTGGGATATAGCAAGAACCAGATAGCTAAAGCTCCCACCTCATGGACCTAAAGTTCCAGGTGGATGCAGAGATAGGTAGGTAGGCCGGCAGGCAGGCTGGCCGGCAGGGCAGCAAGCAAGCAAGGAAAGAGATCTAAAACATGGCATCGGGGCACCTGGCTGGCTTGGTCGCTGGAGCGTGTGACTCTTGATCTCAGGGTTGTGAGTTCGAGCCTCACGCTGGATGTAGAGATTACCTAAACATAAAATCTTTAACAAATAGGGGCACCTGGGTGGCTCAGTTGCTTAAGCAGCTGCCTTCAGCTCAGGTCATGATCCCAGGGTCTTGGGATCGAGCCCCGCATCGGGCTCCCTGCTTGGCGGGAAGCCTGTTTCTCCTTCTCCCACTCCTCCTGCTTGTGTTCTTTCTCTAGCTGTCTCTCTCTCTCTCTCTCTCTCTCTCTCTCTCTCTCTCTCTCTCTCTGTCAGTTAAATAAATAAATAAAATAAAATAAAATCTTTAACAAATACTAAGTGATGGGGTGCCTGGGTGGCTCAATCAGTTGCGCATGTGTGCCTTGGGCTCAGGTTCTGGGATGGAGCCCCACATCGGGCTCCCTGCTCAGCGGAGAGCCCACTTCTCCCTCTGCCCCTCACCCTACTCCTGCCCGTGCGCTCGCGTGAGCACGCTCTCTCTCTCTCTCTCTCTCTCTCTCTCTCTCTCTCTCTCTCTCTC
>NW_027397366.1:17127-21434 GCF_003265705.2 Callorhinus ursinus | reverse complement strand
TCTCTCTCTCTCTCTCTCTCTCTCTCTCTCTCTCTCTCTCTCTCTCTAATAAATAAAATCTTGCAAAAGAATAATAAATGAACGAACGAACGAACGAACGAACAAACAAGACACGCCATCCAAAGTGAGCAAGCGCTTGCTTTGGGGGGGAAAAGGAATCAAACTGGAGTATCTCCAATCGGCGACATACTCTTTATCGATCCTGCTTTCACTACTTTGCCCAGATTCCATTTTCCACAAGTGACGGTCCCACCCAGGTGGGCTTCTTTCATCGTGAGACCCGTGTAAAAGCCCTGGTCCTGCAGAGAGACAAGAGCCATGAGAGGTGAAAGTTAGGCAGATCAGGATAAAATCGAGGAAATGATCATCGTTCCTGAGACCTCTTGCCAAAGTTCCGTTTCCTTTTAGGACCCGATGTCTCAAAAAAACATGTATGGTCGTTGGCTTGGATAAAGGGAGAAGTACCATCCTAAAGAACAAAGTAGGGGGAGAAACAGAAGTGAAAAGGTAGAAGAACCGATTTCACCATCCACAGCCTTTGAAATGCTTTGGTGTCTTAAGAGAGAGCCCATTCCCCATAAAATGTTTCATACTGCTTTTCACTAAGCGTTGCAACACAACAGGCACATTCCCTATACCACCAAACCCTCTCCGCGAACATAATTCGTACTATCTGCGTTCTATTCTATCGTGTGAGTATAGCATGATGTATTTCACCATTCTGCTGTTGTTTGACATTCCGGCGGATTCCAGCGCGCGCGCGCGCGCGCGCGCGCGTGCATGTGCGTGTGTTGTGTGTTGTGTGTATCTGTGTGCGCGGTATCCATTGCTGCTGTGCAGTTAGCTGATCCTCGGAGTGCATCCTCCTAACACCGCAATGGCTCAAAACAGCATATCTTTATGGATAATTTTCCTGGTGCTTGCCCTGGGTGGCCCCTTGGGTGCTGCCGGTTTACCCCGGGCTCACTCAAGCAGTGGCTTTCAGCCGGAGGGTCAACTTTCACACGTCTGGCAACTGGTGCCGGCCGAGCACCGGGCCGCCTCTGTTCTCAATGCCTCTCATGCTCCGGTCAGCTAGACTGGTTTTCTTACGTGGAGGTCTCAGGACGGCATGCCAAGAGGGTCGAGAACGCTGGCGGAGCACCTCTTCAGGTGTAGGCTGTGAAACCAGTAAAGTGTCACTTCTGCTCTATTCTTTGGGTCAAGACAAGCCCCAGACCCGGTCCAAAATCAAGGGACAGAGCAATCAAGCCTACCTCTGGATAGCAGGAGCATCGAAGTCGTAGGACGTGAGGGTGCACACGTCCCGGGACGTAAGGGACACACGGTCGTCGGTCCGCCACAAGGGATTCCTAAACCCTATGCTGCGACGCACATTTTTGTAAAAGTAAGCTTTACGTTCTAACATCTAAAACATGATTTCCTTGGAATCGACCCCTAGAATTGGATTCACCAGGAAGAAGGAGAAGATGCGTTTTTCAGCCTCTTGATACAAAAGCTCTCGATTTCCAGAAGGCACTTGGAGGACCCTTCACCAATCTCTGCTTTGTAAGACGGGGGAAATTTAATCGGCCAACCCCCCCCCCCCATGAAAAAGCGACCGATCACGTTCCAACGTCCGAATGAAAGGCAGGCTTCCTTTTTAAAGGCATCCATAGAGCAGCCAGCTCCGTGGCAGGGAGCCGGACTTCTCTGTGTCTGATGAGGAATCCCATTCCTCTGGGCATAAACGCCATATCGGGGAGGAGTCGGAGGCAGACCAGATCTCAGATCCACCTCACCCAACAAATCCCTTGTGATTTGAATGGCCGAATTCGTTGAGGTTTCCCTCCCGATGGCTAACAAGATGGCTTCCTATCGCTGATGACAAAACACAAACTCACAAAACCCCGATAGGTGGGCAGGGTCTTCAAGAAAGGGCTCCTTTTTCATGGGCTCCAACTCTTCCATCTCGCACCACCTGCCGTCGTCGAGAGGCACTCTCTCAGGACGAACGAATGCCTTTGCAATCTACGTGAACCGACTTTGTTTTCCGATAAGGCTGACGCTCTTTCCCCTCGGACACGTCCCGAGATCGGCAGGCCTCGGGACATCGGTCTTCTGTGCACCGAAAGCCAGGCGAAGGCCCCTGTCACCGAAACGTATTCGGCATGGACACCAGGGAAGAATTTTAAACCAGTCTAGTCCGGTTCAGTCCTTCAGCCCTTTTTTTCTCATTTCTTCCATGACCGCTGTGTACTAAAAGGATACAAGTGAGGAAACTCCAGATGGAACAGAGGCAAAGGGAAGGGGGGCAGAGCTTCCGTGTTCCGTGCCCCCTCTCCAGGAACACCACTGAACCCACAATTCCAGGTGTTCAAGCAACCTGGAGGCTCCCCGAATTAGGTTAGTTCTTCTTCGAAGGGGCGGGGGTCGGGGCGGGGAAGGTTGGGGAGGGCCGAGGTTTGGAAACATTGCAGGGCAACCAAGGCTATTGCCAAATCTCGAGTCCGTGCAGAGGTACGTAAGGTTGACGTAAGGCAGGGACGGGGGGCGGGGAGGGTTCCCGTGTGTGTCCATGTGCATTCAGCAGGTGTAGGGGAGGAAGAATGTTCCCTCTAGCGTGGGGCACTGGGTGTTAGGCACAAACAAGGAATCATGGGACACCCCATCAAAAACTAATGATGTAATGTACGGTGATTAACATGACCACGAAAAAATTTAAAGCGGGGCGGGGCGGGGGGGGGGAATAAAAGAATGTTCCCTCTACTCCCCTTCTGAGTTGTGGGCTGAGACCCCTGTCAGAAAGAGATAGATCACGGGAGAGAGAAACAGTCCAATGACACATGCAGCGCACATCGGGCAGGAGAAACCCGCATCAGAGGGCACTCAGAACGGCCAGCGACTCGGAATTCCCGTTTCTGTAGCACGTCTTCCGCAAAGAAAGATCACGTTGTGGAGAAATGACAGGAGAGAGCAAAGCAGTTTTAGGCTTCTGAGCTCAGCTCACCGTGGGGAGGCCAATAGATGTGAAGGAAACTGACCGAGGAAGGTTTTCTGGTCAGGTCCCTCTGATGGCCTCTCGCGACTGACGAGAACGTCTTCTTTTCCTCCTCTTCCATGGAGGGAGGGTTCCTTTCCTAGGCGAGTTTTCTCTCTTCCCTTCAGGTCAGGAAGCCATGGGAGAGGCCGAGTGTCCTCCTCAGGGCTACTGTTTCTTAAGCGCCTCGCATTCCAAAGAATCCCTGTGCCGGAGCGATACGTACGTAACGTGCGTGCGTGCGTGCGTGCGCGCGCGCGCGCGCGCGCCTTGGGGCGCACACAGACACACAGACACACACGAAACCTGTTTGTTCTCTCCCTAGGCTACCAAAAGCTCAGGGGCGCCTGGCTGGCTGTCGGTAGAGCACGCTGCTGATTCTTGATCTCAAGAGTCCTGAGTTCCGGCCCCACGTTGGGGCGTAGAGATGACTTCCCCAGCAACCAAAAATAATCCTGAAGAGCTCGAAAGACACCTCAGCCCCGGGCAGGAAATCTATGCCAACCAGACCTCCACGGAAAACACTGTGTACGAGTGACAGAAGGAAAGAGGCAGCATCCTACCCCCAACCCCACAGCCTGCCTCCTTTCCGGCCAAATGACCCGCATCTGGGAAGGGCTTTGAAACATTCTCAGTCAATGACTTGGGCCTGCCTGTCGGGAAAAGCGCCATGCTGTTCATTTCCCTCCTGGGAGAGCCTAGGAGGATGAAGAGGCGGTAGCTCTCAGTGAGGGAGGGGGCGCCACGCGATCCAAGACACAGGACCAGTGCGGGAGCATGAGATCTGTATGGCCCCGAGGGGTACAGGGCAGCCCGTGAATCCTTTTCCAAGGAAAAGCGGCAACGTGAGACCGTGCCACATACCTTTCCACAGCGTCTGCTGATGATGCTAGGACCTCTGTCCTCAGAGGTGACATTATTTTACCACCGCCTAGAGTTTTAAGAGAAGGGGTCGGGGGACTCGGTAGCATGGGAAAATCATGCCGTCGTCCCACTCCTCTTAATGGCTCCTCGTGGGAAACGAGGGTGCCATACCAGGGAGCAGAGCACCGATCCATGGAAACACATGGGTGAGCCCCGAAAACGTGACACGAAGTAAAAGGAACCAGCCAGCCGGGGCGACATAATGCCTCGGGGCTCCATGGGTATGAAAAAGCCAGCCGAAATAGCCCTATCCTAGACGGAGGGACAGAGGGAGGGAGGGAGGAAGAAAGGAAGGAGATTGGAGGCTGTTGGGGGAGAACGGTGAAGAGAGCCAGGGTGAGGGTGTGGGTGAGGGTGAGGGTGA
>NW_027397366.1:16467-17027 GCF_003265705.2 Callorhinus ursinus | reverse complement strand
AAAAAAAAAAAAAAAAAAAGACACCGAAGGGCACACTCTTAAGAGCATGCGAAATATGGCGTGCGAATTGTATCTCCAGTTTGAAAATGTGTAACGAAACAATGGAATGGACATAGGGAGGGACGGAGGGACGGACGTGGGTGAGCGGGCGGGTGGTCGCCCAACGTTCGTTCGTTCTTCCGTTTGTTCGCTCGTTCGATCCATCGATCCATCGATCCATCTACGCATGCTATGCATGCCGTCTGTCAGTTCACGTAGACATCAAAAGGGGGGAGGGGGAGGGGGAGAGGAGGGCGAGCATGCTACTGGGCATGGTATTTTTTATTTTTATTTTCATTTTTTTAAAATGTTTTCTTTATTTATTCATGAGAGTCAGAGAGAGAGAGAGAGAGAGAGAGAGAGAGAGAGAGAGAGAGAGAGAGAGAGAAGCAGAGGGAGAAGCAGGCTCACCACAGAGCAGGGAGCCCGATGCGGGACTCGATCCCAGGACTCCGGGATCATGACCTGAGCCGAAGGCAGACGCTTAACCACCTGAGCCACCCAGGCGCCCTGGACATGGT
>NW_027397366.1:14598-16367 GCF_003265705.2 Callorhinus ursinus | reverse complement strand
TTTTTTCCTTAATATATATTGCATTATTTGTTTCAGAAGTACAGATCTGTGATTCAACAGTCTCGCACAATTCACAGCGCTCACCATAGCACATAACCCTCCCCAATGTCTATCACCCAGCCACCCCATCCCTCCCACCCCCCAGCACTCCAGCAACCGTCCGTTTGTTTCCTGAGATTAAGAATTCCTCCTATCAGTGAAGTCCTATGATACATGTCTTTCTCTGATCGACTTATTTCACTCAGCATAACGCCCTCCAGTTCCATCCATGTCGTGGCAAATGGCGAGATCTCATTCCTTTTGATGGCTGCATCATATTCCATTGTGCATCTCTACTAGGCGTGGTTTTTATTCAGAGTGCTTTTCTTTGTTCCCCAAACTAATCACCTCTGTGGAAATAAAGAAAAGATCACCCACATGAGAACTGGCATCATTTCTTGAGGGCAAGAGAGTCTGCGGTCGGCCACCATCGCCTGGGTCTGGCACAGAGGCCAAGCAAACGCAGGCCAGGCGGAGGAGTGGAAAAGCTTTCTGGTGACAAAAGGGGAAGGTTCGCTGAGAGGTTGTTGGGGGTGGGGGAGCAGGACAGGAGCTGACTAGAAGAGGAGTGTCCTAGGTCGTTTCAGGGAAAGAGAAACCTGATTTCCGTCCGTGGGTCCATCGATCCCATTCTCTGGATCTAGCTCTATGGAGAATCTCAAGGTTTTGCGTTTGTTGAATCGATGACGTCGAAGGCGCTTAGGGAAGAACACAGGTTCACATTGCCGAAATGGTCCTCCAAAAACATTGTCACTACAACTATTCCTACTGCCATCCGCCTCTGGACTGTCTCCCGAAACCCACGCTCTAGCCACAGCCCCGCCTCGCCTACTCACCCGTCCCCCTCGCCCCGCCTCTGGGCCTTTGTCCAGCTCCTTCCCCGCCCGCCCCATTCTCCCCCCCCCTCCCGGCCCCCAACCTCGCGACACCCAACCCGATTCCTCCGAAACCCTCCCCACCAGTGGCTGGAACCTCTGTTCGACCTCTTTTGGGCACTGGAAAAGCCACGAGCGGTCGGGCAGGCGGCGCCCGAAAGACGGCACTGCGGTGAATCCGTGAGTCTGGGTGTGACGAATAGGGGATCGCAGGGCGGCTGGGACGCAGCTCCTGCCTTTCCGGTGCACGGCCTGGTCCCGATCCACCCGGGAGAGTAGCGTTTCCCGCCTGAGGGCGCGCCGTTAGCAGAAGAGGGGCCTCTGGGGATCTTTCTCCTAACGTCCCTGGGGTGGGGACATCTGCACACGGCTAGGGGACGTGCTCCTCACGCACGCGCCTTCCGACCCACCCAGGCTGCCCAGGCTGCTCCCGTTCCGGCTTTTTCTCTAGACGGGGGTCCTGGATGTGGTAGGATTGGTCTAGAAATAGAAAGAACGAACGAGGCCATTCGTGTGTGGGACCCAGACGGACACATTCGAGAGAGGGCAAGACCAGGCGCGGCCAAGAGGACTAGACGGGTGGGTGGGTGGACGACTAGGCACGGTCAAGGTGGAAAGCAGGGGGGGGGGGTGGCGCGTCTGCGTGGCTCGGTCGTCAGGCGTCTGCCTTCGGCTCAGGTCCTGATCCCAGGGTCCTGGGATGGAGCCCCGCATCGGGCTCCCCGCTCGGCGGGAAGCCTGTTTCTCCCTCTCCCACTCCCCCTGCTTGCGTTCCCTCTCTCGCCGTGTCTCCGTCCAATAAAGTCTAAAAAAAAGGAAAACGAAGCCCAAAAAGCCAAAACAAAGAAGACAAAA
>NW_027397366.1:956-3101 GCF_003265705.2 Callorhinus ursinus | reverse complement strand
CCCCCCCCCCCCCCCCCGGCCCGGGGCGGCCTCGACGGCGGCGCGCGGGCGGGGACGGGGCACCGGGCGGCCACGCCGAGGCCGGCGGGCCGGCGCGCGCGCGCTCACACGCGGCACGAGGCGGGGGGCCCGCCGGGCCGGAGCCCAGAGCCCGGCCCCCCACCACCACCGCGGAGGCGGCGCGCGCGGCCGCGGCGGCCACGACGGACATCCGGGGACCCGATCCCACGCCCGGGCACGCGCGCCGGAGCGGGGGCCACGGCGGGAGGGAAAGCGGTCACCTCGCCAGCACACAACGCCACCACCGGGCTGGCGGGCGCGGCAGCGGACACGGATGGGAGGCCGCAGCGGGCCTGGGAAAAGCGCCAGCGCACCAGGGGCGCGGCACCGGATCGGCAGCCGGACGGGGGGAGGCCGCGAGACGGCTCAGCGGCGAGGGACTAAGGCGCCAGCAACAGGACAAGCGGGCGGGGTGAGAGAGGACGGCGGGCAGCCGCGAGGGGGCTCAGGGAACCCTTCAAAAAAAGCGCCTCCAAGCCCAAAGGACGGCCGCCACCAGGGCCACACGGGGTCCCACCGCCCGAGGCCTCCAGCACAAGGGCGGTCCCGTGGCACCCAAGGACGCCGACCTGGCCCCGCGGCGGGCCCTGGCAACCTCGCGGGGCTCGGGCCCCAAACACCACCAACACCGCAGTCACGACCGGCCCCCAGAAACGCTCTCCCGCACGCGCGACGACGCCACCCCCGCCACCCCCACTAGGCCGGACCCGCGCGCGGGCCTCTTCTCCTCCTCACGAGGGACCGAGAGCACTTTCGCCCAGGGACGACCACCCTCTGAAAAGCCATCAGCGGCCCGGAGAGGGGACGACACCCAACAAGCGGCGAGGCCAGTTTCGGTCCCAAGAGAGCGGATCGAGGACGCCACACGTGCCTTCAGCCATCCGGTCGAGACGAGGGCAGCGGGAAGTGGGCCGGCGGCGGCGGGGAGGGGGAAGCACGGCGGGCGAGGGCCGGGAGCGCGTGGAGGGAGCCGGATCGGGGAAGGGCACGCCAACGAAGACGCGAGCTGGGCCACCAGGTAAACGTGCACGGGATCCCACCGCCACCAGCACGAGAGCGGTCCCGCGACGCCCAGGACGCCAGCCGGCCTCAGCACCCTTGGCGAGCCTCCCCGCGAACCGGGCCCCCACAGCGCTGGGGCCCAACCCCACGTGAACCCCCCACCGCGGGGGGCCCCATCGGAACCTCCATCCGTCCAGTCCATCCCCGGCAGTCGCGACCCTGAGGGAAGCGCCCCCAGGCGAGAGCGGCCCGACCCGTGTCCAGCAACACCGCCGCCAGCGGCGACTCGGGACGGGAGCGGGCGGGCAGACAGCCGCTCGCGCGGCACGGGGAGGCGGGGCGCGCGGGGGCGCCCCCCAAGCCCCTCGGGAGACACACACACCCGCGAGGCAGCAGCCGCGCGCGCGCTCGCAACACGCACGCGTGAGAGCCCCGCACACGCGCCGGACGCCGGCCAGGCCCAGCGGGATCCTCCCCCGACTCGGAGGGGGGAGGCGCAGGCCGCGGTAGGCAAAGAGCGGCGCTCGGCCCCACCGCGGGGCCGGCGGTCAGATCCCTCCTTCGCAAAAGAGGAAGCTCTGCCCAACGCGCAGCGGTAGTCACCCCGCATCGGTGGCCACTACACGCGCAGAGGAGGGGCGGCGGCTGGGGGGTTCCGGTACCCCAAGGCACCCTCTCGGATCGCTAGAGAAGGCTTTCTCACCGAGGGGGCATCGTCCCCAACCCAATTCGTTCCCCACCCCGACCGGGCCCCCGCAGAACGGCGTTCCGGAGGCCACCAGGGCTCGGGGGGAGCAGGGGTGGGTCTGCGGCAAGGGACAGGCACAGGGCCATCCTGAGCGCTCGCGGCCGGGACCCCACGAGGAGACCGCCTTTGCCCCGCCACGCACGCCGCGCTCGCGTCACCGACCCCCCGCCAGGAGCTTCGCAACCTTCGGCGAGGGAACGAGAAAACGGAGACGGGCACGGCGTGCTGCTGGGCGAAAAAGGCGGCGGCCCTCGGCTGGCCAAGCGCCACAGCGCTGGCTCGGCCCGCCGCAACCGCTCACACGCCCCGCCAGGTCCAGTCCCCCCCCCGGCACC
>NW_027397366.1:0-856 GCF_003265705.2 Callorhinus ursinus | reverse complement strand
GGGGGGCGGGGTGGGCCTCCCTTACCGACTCCACCACCCGCTCCTCGGGCACGCCACCGACAGCGGTGGCCCGAGGGGGGGGTCGCCGGGAACGGGAAACGACGCCACCAGCTCGGTCTCAGGCACCTGAGACAACCTGGAGCGCTCCAGGGGCACCACGAAGGGCGAGGCGCAACGCGCGCTCAGCACACGCCCAAGCGGGTGAGCAGCGCGGCGTCGGGACGGCCCTCCCCGCCGCGAGGAGGACCGCGCACCACACACGAAGCCACGGAAGGCAAGCGAGAATGTCTGCTGCGTCAGAGGACCCCGGTCCCGCGAGCGCCGCGAGGCAGAACGCGGGAAGGCGGGGTCGGGCCGGAGCCTGCACGTCATCCCCCCGCACCCCCGACACACCGCCACGGCGGGCGGAGGCGAAGGAGCGAGAGGGCCCGCGGGCAGAACGAGAAGAGCGATCCCATTCGCCATGAATGTCCGTCCCTCGTCTGGCGCGGCTCAGGCCCGGCCCGGGAGAGCGCGAGATCACCACATCGATCAGCAAAAAGACACGCCCGAAGAGGGTTCCCGAGGGGGGAGAGCCCGGTGAGGACAGCCACCAGAGGGCGGGCCTGCTTCAAAGCCTCACCGGCACCCCTCAAAAAAACCCCAGGGCAGGAGCAGCCGGACAACCCGAGGAAGGAGAACGCCTGACACGCGGCACAGAGCCTTGCGGGACGGGGGGGTTGTCACGACCGCGGCCGGATGCCCACAGCGTGGAGCGCACGGGGTAAAAGACCCGCGTGCCACCTACCCACACCGTCCTCGGGTGCTGGGAGACCGGAGGCGGCACCAACGGCCTGGACCACCTGGGTGGGGGGGG